>NW_007732147.1:2004-27178 GCF_000696425.1 Galeopterus variegatus
TGGGCTGGGGGTCCCAGAGCTGGGCCAGTCCAGCGCCTTCCTCTCAATCTCTGCATCACTGCTGCTGTCTTTCCTGGCCTTTGTTGCCTCGGGCTGCTCGCTCAGTCTCCTGGTGGTCTCCCGGCATGGTTGGGGCACTCTTAGGAATCTCCTTTTGTATCAGCCCTAAAACCTCGAGACTGTAGTTGCTTTTTTTCATTGTAGATTAGTTGATCAGTGATTTATTCGTTTTTTGTTGCTCTTGGAAATGCAAATAGTACTCTGGCAGCACAGCGCACACTTCTCAAGCTCGCTCTGTCTTCTGGCACGCCCGCTCCAGACCCGTCGCCATCTTGCTCTCCTCATGAAGTTTCTTGCTGACACCTTGATCTTCGACTTCCAGCCACTGGAACTGGACACCAGGGGAGTCTGCTCTTCACCTAAATGACATCGGTGAGAGCATCTTGCAGCTCTTTCTCTGCCTTGAGGTGGCTTGAGTGGGATAATGACACAAATCGAGGGAATGAACTCGGTGGGGCGATTGAGTTGCTTGGAGGCCTACAAGACCGGGCTTTTGGAAAGATGGTCCAAGCAGAGTTGTGAGAAACTCTGCCAGCACTTCAAAGAGCAGCCTCACCAGGAGGGGCAGTTTCTGGGACTGGGAAGTCCAAAGTCCATGCGGTGGTACACTGCAAGATGGTGGAAGCAGAGAGAGCAGAGCTTATTGTTGTATCTTTGTCTGATTTTGGTATCAGGGTGATGCTGACCTCATGGAATGAATTTAGGAGAATGACCTCTGTTTCAATTTTCTGGAATAGTTTGAAGAGAATTAGCAATTGGAATTCAGCAGTGAAGCCATCCGGCTTTCAGTTTATTTTTGTTGGGAGGCTGCTGAATACTGCTTCAATCTCATTGCTTATTACTGGTCTGTTGAGGTTTCCTATTTCTTCTTGGTTCAGTGTTCATAGTTTATATGTATCCAGAAATTTATCCATTTCCTCCATATTTTGTATTTGTTGGCATATAGTTGTTTATAACAGTCTGTAGTGATTCTTTGTATTTTTGTGGTATCACTTGTAATGTCTCCTTTTTCATTTCTGTTTTTTGTTGTATGTATCCAGAAATTTATCCATTTCCTCCATATTTTGTATTTGTTGGCATATAGTTGTTTATAACAGTCTGTAATGATTCTTTGTATTTTTGTGGTATCACTTGTAATGTCTCCTTTTTCATTTCTGTTTTTTGTTATTTGGATCTTCTCTGCTCTTTTTCTAGTTAGCTAATGATGTGTCTGTTTTGTTTATCTTCTCAAAAAAACAACTCTTTGTTTCATTGATCTTTTGTATCATTTTGGGGGTCTCTATTTTACTTAGTTCTGCTCTGATCTTAATTATTTCTATCCCCTATTAATTTTGAGATTGGATCGTTCTCTTTTTCTAGTTCTTTGACATGTAAAGTTAGGTTGTTTATTTGAAGTCTTTCTATTCTTTTCATGTAAGCATTTATTGCAGTAAACTTCCCTCTTCATACCACTTTTGCAGTGTCCCATAGGCTTTGATAAGTTTTGCTTAGATTTTCATTTGTTTCAAGGAATATTTTTATTTCCTGCTTTACTTCTTCTTGGACCTATAGCTCATTCAGGAACATGATGTTTAATTTCCATGTATTTGTATACTTTCCAGAGTTTTGCTTGTTATTGATTTCTAGTTGTAATCCATTGTGGTCTGAAAATTTACTTGACATGATTTCAATCCTTTTTTATTTGTTGAGACAATTTGTGGCCTGACATGTGGCTATCCTAGAGAATGATCTGTGTGCTGATGAGAAGAATGTTTACTCTGTACTTGTTGGGTGAAATGTTCTGTAAATGTCTGTCAAGTCCATTTTGTCTAAAATGCTGTTTAAATCTATATTTCTCTGCTAATTTTTTGTCTAGATGATCTGTCCCATGCTGTGTTAAAGTCGATGGGCATTTCTTAATTTAGGATGTCCACAGCTCACAGTCCATATGAATTCAGGCTCCAAAACCTCTCAAAGCACAGGCTTGAGTTTCACTTTCCCACAAAAGACTTTTATATTTTCACCCAGAACCCAGAAAGAGGCAAACTTGCTTGGCATCTTCCTGATTCAATGGGCTCATTTTTTTTCCCTAGTCCACCTCTCACTGAGAGTTCAGCCCTGCAGTCTCCCTAGCTTTTTGCTTTCCTGTTAGGCTCCTGCATGGCACTGGCCCAGGGCCTTAACTTTCATCTCTGAGTGAGCCTTACCCCAGCCTAATGCCAGCACAGACAGACACACCCACACCCCAGGCCTGCTGCAGTGCTGTTCACCACTTCCGACTATGTTTTTCCATTCCCTCTTCAGTTCCAACGATTTGGACTAATTTGGTTTCCTTTCCTCCCGCATTTCCGTGTGTTTGCAGTAGGAAGGTTCCACATTAATCTGCCCCTCGCAAGTCCCCCTTTCCTCCACAGAGGCCCTTGGAACCAACCAGGCCATAAAACCTCTGACAGAAGTCAGATCAGATGCCTGTGGAGTCTAGGGTAAACCCTGCCTGCAGAAAGTATCTCTAGAATTTGGCCAGAATCTTTCTGGGAAGAAGGGACTGGGTTTGTCTGATTATTGACTGGACAATTTCTGCTTAACAACCACCTTTCTGTTCTTGTGCTGGAATGAAATCTGAATGCTTCTTCCCTGCTAATTTCAGAAGATGAGATCATCTTTACAAGGTCCTTGGGGAGACAATAAATCAGGAATCTTTTACAAAAGAAATGCATGCAGCATGTGAAACTTGAAGAGACTCAGCAATGGATCCTCTCCTTGAGAAAAAAACCTAATAGGGTTTCATTGTTGTTGCTTTCGGAAGGAAGCTTCCCAGGTTGTTTTTTGTTTTTCCTCAAAGAAAACTAGCAGTGAGCCAGGGAGGTTGGCCCTTCATGGAGAGAACACATACCTTCATGGGTCAGCAGGCTAAAGGGTTACAGCTGAACACTCTGATAGCGTTTGAAATTGTCTCTTTCAAACGTGGTTGGTTTGAGGAGTCAGGAGGAAACTCACCAAGTATCCCAGGAAAGGAGAGTCATGGAAGACAGAGCCCAGATTTTAAAGTCATCAGAAAGATATATGCCTTACAAACATTCCAAGTAATGGCTTTCTTTCACATAGATATAAATGTTTAAAGGCCAGTGGGCACCATGTCTGTGCACCCAAGCCTGAGAATAATCAGCCCAAGGCTGTGTAAAAATCTTCTTGACAAGATTCCTGACCTTTGGATTTACTGATGTCCTTCTTCCATCATCGAAGGTCAATACCCTTTTAGAGTCAGAACTCGCTCCAAGGATAAGTTTGGATGGTTAGTCATCCACACCTTAGCGTGAATTTAACACAATGTATTATCCATCCAGAAATGCAGTCTCTTGAAGATTGTAATTTCAGTGAGATAAAGATTTGTCTAAAATTATATGACACAGAGCAAGGACTCAAACAAGACCCTCCAGCTCCAAATCCTGAGTTCTTCTCTTAGGAAGAACAGGATAAAGCCTCTTCTCTGGGCTCTGAGGCGCAGCCAGGCCTGTGATCTCATGCTTTCTCTACCTGTGGTATGGTATCTCTGGACAGGCAATGATGGTGAACATGCCCAAGTTCTATTTCTGCCTCTAAATTCACGTCCCCAACCAGTCAGATCTGTCTGCTGGGGTCATAAAGAAGCTAGGAACTATGAGAAAATTTATTTCTTTCCTCTTAGAGAGTTTTACCTTAGGATGAAGTGGGGAGCCATTAGTCAATTCCTTGCTATCCCTTAGGAAGTTTCCTGAAACAATTTTATTCACACTGGTCCAATGTTTAATGTCCTAAACTCTTTTGAGGGTGTTAATCTCACTAAGAGCCTCTTCTGTAAAGTTGCTTGAACACTATCCACAATTTCTGCTGACAGGTGGGTCTGTGGGCCCTTGTTAACACATGACCCCACACCTTGGCCAGAGCTAACTGGAACATGAGTGGAGACCTGGCCCTGGAGAAACCAATCCATTGGTTGGGCTGAGCCAATTACATTCTCCCTTTCATAAGAGAGGCTCAGAGAATAAGATGGAGTAGGACCCTGGGTCTGTAATTCCAGGCCATGCCACAGTTGTGCTATGATGAGATGAGCCAAGTGCAAGGTGCAGAGAGATGCCCATGGACCAGTGCAGGTGGGCTGCACCCTCGACCTGAGCTCAGCTAGAGCAGCATACAAACTATGTGTGGATTCATGTGCTTCACCATGCACCCAAGTACCAGGTAGGAACAGAGGAGAAATGGAGAAGAAATTCCGAAAGACAAGTGTTACCCCATGCTATGGGGTAATTGTGTCCCACAAAAGTTCATATACTGGAAACTTGACCCTCACTATAACCATGTTAAGAGGGTGGGAAATCCAATTATGGTATTTGAAAGATGGGCCCTTTAAGAGGCAATTAGATTGTGAGGTCTGTGCCTTCGTGAATGGATTGATCCATGCGTGGAGTAATGGACGTGGTTCTGATGGCTTTACAAGGACAGCAAGTGAGAAGGTCATCTGTCTCTTGCTCAGCCCATTCTTACAATGTGATACCCTGGTCTCCCTGAGACCCTGGAGAGAGTTTCTACCCAGAAGAAGGCCCTGACTAGGTATGTTCCCTGGACTTTGGACTTTCCAGCCTCCAAAACTGTAGGAAATAAATTTTGCTTCTTTATAAGTTACCTAGTTTCAGGTATTCTGTTATAAGCAACAGAAACAGACTAATACACCCCACAAAGGCAAAAGACCTCACAATTGCAATGTATTTGGTGTTGGATGCTGCCCCAGAGGTGGTTGTGAGGAGAGAATAAGCAAATGCTTGAAGGGGGTGGTGCATGAGAGAGGGATTAAGAACCATGTAACATGATGTCTTGGTCCAGTTGAGCTGTTATAACAAAATACCTTAGGCTTGGTAATTAATAAACAACAGAAATTTATCTCTCACAGTTCTGGAGGCTGAGAAGTCCAAGATCAAGGTGTCAACAGATTAGGTGTCTGGTGAGGGTTTACTCTGCTTCAAAGATGGTGCCTTACTGCTGCATCCTGACATGGCAGGAGGGGCAAGGCGTCTCTCTCAGATCTCTTTTATAAGGACACTAATCCCACTCATGAGGGCTCCACCCTCACAGCCTAATCACTTCCCCAAAGGCCCCACCTCTTAATACTGTCACATTGCATATTAGGTTTCAGCGTATGAGTTTTGTGAGGACATCAACTCTTGGGCCATAGCACATGGAAACAGCCACCTGCCTGTTACCTCACCCTTCATTTTTCTCCAGATATTTCTGATTTCCCTCCTTATAGCAGCTTCTTCTAAACTTCTTACCCTCTCCCGCTTGCCCCTTCACTTCCACGTGAAGACCTGCCTCTTCTATCAGGGAAAAGATCAAATCACCCAAGAGTTCTGTCAATGCCCCTCAGTCTGCAAAGCCCTTTTTCATTACGCAACCATCTCTTCCTTCTTGTCTGCTACAAAGGAAACATATCTCCTTTACAAAGCTGAGTCTTCTGTATCTTGTGTCGATCCTGAAGCCCCTGGATCTCTGGGATCCTTCCGTCCATCATCTACTCTCTCTCTCTTGCATTTTCAATCTCTACCTCAGCACCTTCCTCTCTGCCTGTAAACGTGCCCCAGGGTCTCCAATCCTAAATCTCCTTCCTCAATCCCAGTATTCCCTCTGGCCACTGCCCTGCTTCCCACATTATTTTCATAGCCAAACTTTTTGAAGGAGTAATCTAACACTTTCTCAAGTCTCAGTTACCCCTCAACTCACTATGCCCATCATATTGGGAATACTTTGGGAATTGCTCTGGGGAAACAAGTAAAGCTCTCAATTGCAAAATCTGATGTCCTTGTTCCAGTCCTCCTCTTGCAACATCCAGTATTGTTGACCATCCTCTCTCTATTGGTCATGACACAAACAGAATACAGATGGCACACGCAAGCTGGTTGCTTTGCCCAAACCAGCCCACAGCTCTATAAATAGTCCTTTTATTAACAAGAAATGGTGCAGTATACTAGGGCCAGCAACAGAGAAAAGAGCTACCAGAACCAGAGAGAGTGAGCTACACAGAGGAGCCATGGTGGAGAGTAAAAACCAGTGAAATACACCCCTCAGCCCACTCGCCTCCTTCCCTCCAACCTCCTGCAGCACAATCCACTGGCTTAAACCCAACCAGAGTCCAGAAGGCAGGACAGCCCATCGCTGGCATCCTGACAGGTGCTCCTCCTGGGATGCAGAGCACGGTGAGAAGAGCTGGAGGTCGCTCCTTTTCCTGACTCTTCTTGCCCAGTTTCTGTCACCTCGACTCTTCTAGTTGTCCTCCTGATGTAACCATGCCTCGGCTGTTTCTTCACTGGTCTCTCTTCTTCCACCACCATCTCAAATGTCTTGCCCTAGACCCTACTCTTTTTACCTCTTCACAATCTCTCTCTCTCAGCAAGTTCATGTCTCCCAAGGTGTCCACAGCCTCCAGAGTGGTGATGACCTAGGTCTGCATCTTGAACTCTGACCTCTCATTGAACTCTAACCCCACCAGTCACCACCACACAATTTCCCTCAGGAGAAAACGTGAGTGCCGCAGAGGCAGCACATCCAAACAAAACGCCTTCTCTTCCCCGGGCTCTTGCCCACATCCCGGCTCTGCTTTAGCAGCAGGCAGCTTCGACTTCTTTCCCTTTGTAGTCTTGCTACTCAAGTCCTGTGAGTGCCGCAGAGGCAGCACATCCAAACAAAACGCCTTCTCTTCCCCGGGCTCTTGCCCACATCCCTGCTCTGCTTTAGCAGCAGGCAGCTTCGACTTCTTTCCCTTTGTAGTCTTGCTACTCAAGTCCAAAACCTTGCAGCCTGGACATCTCCCAGGAGCTTGTTAGAAAATGCAGAAACTCAGGCCCCACCCAGACCTAGTGAATCAGAATCTACATTTTAATAAGATCCCCAGGTGGCCTGTATACACATTAGAATTTAGAAGGGCTGGTTTACAGTATATTTTACAACCATTTCTCCTTTCTATTTAACATTGAAAGTGTTAACATGTGCCAGACTTCGAAGCTTAATATTAAAACAGAAAGAAGTAAACTCTGCAGCAAACAAGAACCCTGTGGAATTCTCTGCTATCCCTGGTTCATTGCTTTTAACTTTGTCTTAGAGGATGCGGCCGTAGGGACGTTGCAGTGCTTGCAGAATTTACTTTGCGCCTTCTTGTTTTAAGAAATCCATACCTGTCTCCTCAATCCTTCTTGCCTATATCCTTGGAGGATCATGAAAGGCACCTCAATTACCCTTTTTGTAAAAAAGACCATTGAGGGTATTCAAAATGAGAAGCCCATCATCTGAACATATCCCAGGTGATGTTTGTCGTATAGGAATATGGCACCCAGTTCAATCTTATCAGGATTTACATCTCTCTGAGCCTCAGTTTCTTCATCCATAAAATGGGAGATAATAGTAATTCCTTTAAAATATTCCTGTAAGGTTTAAATATTGTAAAATATGTAAAATATGCCCTCCAAATGGACAGTGCTCAGAAATTCACTGAATGAATACAGGAAGGTATTTAACAGATCTGAGCTTTGGTTTACTCAAACGTAAAATGAAGAATACCAAACCAAGTTCAAGAAATGTTGATTTCCCAGCTCCGCTCACATACTCTGCCACGGCGCACACACCTGTACACACACATGCACAAACACGCACATACGCGCGCATGCACACGCAACCACAGGCGACACGCGTGCAGGCGCATGCACTCACACGTGTATGTGCACGCCCGCACACCACACAGTCAGCAGGAACTCCTGCCACTCCCCCCCGGTGTCTCCTACCCAGCCTCCTGCCCTCCGTAATCACTTCCCTGGATGAGTGCAGAGCCTCTGCCTGGCATGGCCACCACTATCCGGGCCCCCTCTGACCCTCTTTCCACACAGTCACAGTGATCGTTCCAAAACAAAGCCTGATCTTTTCACTCCTGCTTGAAACCCTCACACTGCAGCCCTGAACACGCTGCAGTTTTATTCCTCTCCTCCAAGTGCCTAATTCCTATTAGTCCTGATTCAGGCTTTCTCCAGCTTTCCCTGATACCTCCCGCCTGGTGCCCCCATCCTCTGAGCGCCACAGCAGGAGGTACAAACCTCTGACATCACCCTACCCAGCTCCCCTTAGACTGCAAGGGCTCTCCAAGGGCAAGAACCTACCATACCTGACATCATAGTTTCAGGGCCCACTACCCCAAAGTCTGGAGCGCAGTCAGAGCTCAGTGAACAGTGGTTAGAAATGCTGGATACGTATAAATGCTTGCACGTGCAAGGGCACAGAAGTAAGATTTGTCATAGTGTGTCTGTAGGAAAGACAGACCCCACCCAACCCCCAGCATCAATGGCAGGAACAGAATACCCAGTGCTCACAAGAGATGTGAGTTCCACTGGAAGGACCACACTGCCTCCTGCTCCCAGTGGCAAACTGAGGCACCAGGACATTTCAGGCCTTGTCCTTTGAGTTAGGAATGGCAGAGCCGAGCATAAAATCCTCTGTGTGATCCTTGCCAGACGCCAGCTGCCCTGTCTGCAGCAGCCCCTTGGAACGCCCCACCCCCACCCAGAGCTCCCTCATCCGCACTCCGGCTGTGCCCGTGCACAGAGCTCCTGAGCAATGCCCGAGCTCCTCCCTGCTGATCTCACACGCATTTTGCTTCTCCTTCCTTCGAAGCAGAAAAACAACCGCCCTTTCCAAAAGGCAGGAATGTAGGACGAGGGGGAGTTGCCTGCCCAGAAATAAAGATCCAGATTCCCTTTCCCCAGACTGGGCACCACCCCACAGGCAGCACCCTCGGGGCACCTCACGGAGAGTGAGTCTGATGGAGACGCCTGCAGGTGCCAGCGTCACAGTGTGAAGGGGCAAAGACAGTGACTGAACAGAGGGGTGGATGTGCATGCAGGCGAGCTCTGCCCACAGCACCACCACCTGCAGGAAGAGGCCACAGTCCTCTCCTCCCCACCAGCCTCCTCCATAAAGGTCCCATCTATGCAAACGCCACAGACACCAGCATCAACTTTATATTTATTGAGGGGTAGCCAGCCATGGCCAGGCCCTGTGTCAGGGGTTTGGGAAGGGGGTGGAGGGAAGCTCCAAATATAAGACCTGGTCAGGCCTCTGCCCTCAAATGCCCATGAGCTTTGCCCAGAGCTGTGTACCATGGAGGCTCTGCAGGAATCAGACTGCCAGTCTTGCCCAGGAGACACTTACAGCTCCCTGGAGACAGGGTGTAAGCCCCACAAGAGGGAAATAAAGAAGCCCACAAAGCAAGATGTAACTGGGAGTTAAACTGCATGGCACAGACGGACATTCACTGATGGAACATTCCAAAGAAGAAAGGGAAAGAGCGGTGTGGACAGGGATAGCCAGGAAGGCTCCCGAAGGGGCACCTGGGAGGATGGATAGGCAGGTGGGAAGGGCATTTCAGCTGGGGAATGGCACATGCAAAGTCACAGAAGTACAATTTGTCGTGGTATGTCTGTAGGAAAGACGGACTACCCCCGCTGACACAGTGTCTGCTCATGACATCGGTTAGGGCTTATTTTGACTGATGATTCACTTTGAAATCAGCCCTGCCAGGGCTGCATGTGGCTTAGGAGCCTGGAGGGGTTAAGTCATCTTCCTTGACCAGCCGTGTAAACAAACCACAGAGCAAGGCCAAACCACTGGGAGCTAGTCAGGGTGAGGAGAGGAAAGGCAGCCTCCTGAACCACTGCTGTCTCCTTCTTCAGAGCCCACGGAGAAGTCTGCTCCTTTGAACCCTGTGCAACTTCACCGTCACTGTTTGAAAACACTGAAGGACTCGGTGGTGATCTTAGCAGCTGTGGTGGGAAGCTTCTAAAATGACACCAATGACCCCCACCTCCTGGTATTTGTGCCCGAGTGTAGTCTCCTCCCTTGCGTGTGGACTGGACCTGGTGACCTGCTTCTAATTAACAGAATATGGTAAGAGCGATGGGATGTCACTTTCAAGATTAGGTTACAAAAGACTGTGACTTCCCTCTTGCTGGCACACTGTCTCTCTGGCTCCTCTAGCTTGCTCACTCTGATGAGGCTGCCATGTTGTGAGCTGCCCTCCAGAGAGACCCACATGGCAAGGAACCGAGGGTGGCCTCTGGCCAACAACCAGAGAGTGCACTTAGAAGAGGGTCTTGCCCAGGTGAGCCCTGAGATGACAGCCACCTGGATGAGACCTTGATAGCAGCTTGTGAAACCCTGAGCCAGAGGACCCAGCCAACCCATTCAGTATTCCTGACCCACAGAAACTGTGAGACAATAAATGTGGTTTTGAGCCACTAAGCTTTTCTGTTCCACAGCAATAGATAACAAATACACTTTCCAATCAGGCTTTCAGGTGTGTCAAATGAGATCGTGTGTGTCTTAGCTAATGCTCATGCCTGATACAACCAGAAATGTCCCGAGTCCATCTCTTCCCCATCCTCACTGTTAAGCAGCATGTCTCCCAGTGAGTGTAGTACAATTTTTCAGATTGCTCAGCTTGGGAATTGCCTTAATTTTTGTGTGTAGAATTGCTGAGTGAAGCAGAAAGTTTTACATTGCCCCAGACTCTTTCATACATAGGCAGACACTGCAAGTCCTTTTGGAGTAAACCTTTCTTCTCACAGGAGTTAGTAGAGTAACTGTTTGCAAATGTGCAGAGAGTAGGCATGCACCGTCCTCGGCTGGGGTAACGGTCTGCATATTTAACAACACATTTAGCAACAGCTGAGCAGGACGGATGCTGCCGATGCCTCCTAGCCCCGGGAAGTGCCCGCTCCTGAGGAAGCGGTGTGCAGAGGTCTGGGATACTCAGCAAGGCTTTCCCCTCCCTGAGAGCCCTTGACATGTGGTGTTCTGGAAAAGGGCAGAGCCGTGTGTTAAAGGAGAGCCCAATCCCTTGTCCCAAACCTGGCAACATGGACGGGATGGTCTTCACTGAAGATCAAAGCAGGAAAAGACACCAAGAGCCCCAAAGAAGAGCTCATCAAGACGGAAGGAGGAAGGGTTTTTTTCTTTGTTTTGGGAGGGGTGGGAGGTGGCCATCTGGGTTTGACCCAAGAAGCTGAGGGTTGGGGAAGTGGCTGGGTCCCCAGGCCTGTGGCTGAGGCTGGAGCCTCCCCAGCCCCTCCCATCCCCGAGTGACGTGAGCTCCGGACCCTCCCGTCCTGGCATGGTGTGAAGCTTTGCAGGCGGTGACTATGCTTGTGAGTGCGACCTCAGAGAGCTAAAACTTAGAGCCACGTGCAGGACTTCATGAGCTTACAATGTTTAAGGTGAAATGTCCAAACTAAAATGTTCAGTGCTTGAATAAACAGGTCTTGAAACTATGAGAGCTCAGAACTGAAGATGTGGGGTTTTTCTTATTGTGGTAAGATACACGAAACACAAAATTTACCATTTTCACCATTTTTAAGTATACGATTCAGTAGTGCCGAGTACATTCACATTGTTGTGTATCGATCTCCACTGTCCATTTCCAGAACTCTTCTCAACTTGCAAAACTTAAACTCTGCACCTGCTAAGCAGCAACTCCCCAGCCGCTCAGACCCCAGCCTGTGATAACCTCTATTCTAACTTTCTGGCTCTGAATTTGACTATTCTAGGTCCTTCATATAAGTGAAATCATATGATATTTGTCCTTTTTTGCCTGAATTATTTCACTTAGCATAATGTCTTCAAGGTTTACCACATTTAGCATGTGACAGTACTCCCTTCCTTTTTAAAGATGAGTAACATTCCATGGCTGCGTATGCTGAATTTCTTTTATCCATTCATCTGTCAGTGATACTTGGGTTGCTTCCATCTTTCGGCTGTTGTGCATAATGCTGCTGTGAACATGGGTGTGCAGATATCTGCTCAAGTCCCTACCTTCAATTCTTTTGGGTATATACCTAGGAGTGGATTTGCTGGATTGTACAGTAATTCTATGTTCAATTTTTTGAGGAACTTCCACACTGTTTTCAACAGCAGCTGCACCATTTTACATTCCCACCAGCAGTGCACAAGGGTCCCACTTTCTCCACATCCTCACCAGCCCTTGTTACTTTGTGTGTTTAAATAATTGCCATGCTAATGGATGTGAAGTGGCATTATGATTTTGATTTGCATTTTCCTAAGATTAGTGGTGTTTAGCGTTGTTTCATGTGCTTACTGGCCATTTGTATAAAAGACAAGGATTTTTGAATTACCAGGGGATAGATGCTAATTAAAGTCACGGCGGCACTTACTGCTGCTTCCCCCCCCCCAATCTTTGTCTTCTCCACACCCAGTTTTGTTCAGGTCTGCATTGTGCCCAGCTAAATTACATCCAGTCTATGAGTAAATAAGGCCATGTATAAATAAATTAAAGTTTTATTTATAAATTTAAATGTATTCAATTTAAAGATTGCCTTTGAGATTGCATCCTTCCTGAGTTTTTTATATTGAAATGTTCTTCCTCTTAAGCAGATAGGGGATTGCATGGGGCTCAGGTTGTGCAAAGGGGCACAAGGAAACTTTGTAGGGTGGTGAAACCACTCTGTATCCTGATTATGGAAGTGGTAATAAGACTGCTTGCAATTATCAAAATTCCTCAGATTTAAAATGGATGGATTTTATTGTATGTAAATATTACTTTTAAAAAAATAATTAAAATTAAAAAGTGTTCTTTCTTTTATAAAGATAATGAGAGTAAAGAGTGGTTGTCACTGTTCATGACCTTTTTTGTAAAATAAAAAGGTGGCAACCTTATGTGAATCCCCAAATTTTTCTAAAATTTCCAGGGTTGAGAAGTTAACAAATCTGAGAACCATTGTACTAGTTATCTATAGCTGTGTGATAAATTATTCCCAAATTTAGCAGTTGAAAATAATAAACATGTGTTTTGTTCCACAGTTCCTGGGAGTTGGGACTCTGGACTGGAGTAGCTGAGTCCTCTGGCTGAGGGTCTCCCACAAGGCCACAATCAACACGTCATCTGGGACTATGGTCTCATTTGAAGGTTCCACTGAGGCGGGAGGGTTCACTTCCAAGCTCACTCACATGGAAGTTGGCAGCACCCAGTTCTGTGCTGTAGAACGGAGGAACTCCGTCCCTGGCCTCATGGGTCTCTCCACTGGGCAGCTCACAACGCGGAGGCCGGCTTCCAGCAGAGCAGGCAAATCAAAGAGCAAGAGAGGGCCAGGAAGACGGAAGCCAGAGTCTTTTCAGAGGCTGCGTCCACAGCCATCACCCAGCATGTAGGAGAGCCGGGTTCAGCAGGCAGCCTGCTTCAGTGACAGGAGAAAGGGAGAGGCCAGGAGCCACCACTCCTACTGCACGGGTAAGGTGGTGGGAAGCTGAGGGATGGTGGGCTCCTGGCTTCCATTTTCTCCCCAAAATAGGGCAGCTGCCAAGAATGGAGGGGAGCCAGGGGGGTAGGAGTTGAGGGGAATGGGGAGCTTTAACACAGCTGGTATGCAGACAGGAGACAGAGATAAGCAGAGAAACACGTGTAAAGTGGTGCTCTAGCAGGACCCGAGCCTGGAGAATGTTTTTTTTTTTTTCCTTTTTTTTGTCTTTTTTACTGACCTGTAATGGGATCGCAACCCTCGGTGTCGCGCCCGTACCAGGGACCTGCAACGGGATCGCAACCCTCAGTGTTGCGCCTGCACTGCACTCAGCCAGTGAGCGGGAACCGGTCTCCACATGGGATCCGAACCCTTGGCGGGAGCACCGCCACTCTCCCAAGCGGCGCACTCTCCAGTGCACCACCGGGCCGGCCCTGGAGAATGTTTTAAACTCTGCATAAGCAGCACTGCAAGCCTGTCCAAAAGGTTTATGTCCATAACAAGGAGTCAATACTTAAATCCACCTCAGAGTCAGATTTGCCTTTTTCTGGGAAAACCATCTTGAATGAAGCAAATGCCCACATGTTATCCCTGAAGGGTACTGTGAAGTCACCGGGAACATGAATGTGGGTGTTCTGGGCAGACATGAGCTCTACCCGATGCAGGGGAGGTGGAGGGGAGCAGCTGGATTGAACCCCTGACACTGCGTGCCTGGATAATGGCCGGGTGTGCTGATGGTGGCTGCAGCTCTGTGGTGGCCAGCCTGCGGGGCCTGGGCAGGGCCACCGCGGGGGCTGCGGGGGCTGCTGTCCCTCTCCAGAACCGGGTGAACAACCCCACTGTCCAGTGTCCTGGGCAAAGGCAGATCCTGGCACAGGAATAAGAAGATTTGAGTCCTGGGCTGTGGAAAAAAGGCATTTCCTCTTCACTCTTGGCCTGGGGACAAAGTAAATCTGTCCCAAAGGTGACTTCAAGTCTCCATCCTTTCTTGTTTGAGAACTTGGGTATAGACAGGGTAGATAGAGCCCTCTCTTTGGGGGAGAGATGACAGCAGCTACAACTCTGCAGGGAACACCCCATGTCTCCAAGGATGAACCTATGTCCTTAGGAGCCACCACATCTGGTAGGTGGATACCCAAGACACTCCGCATCTCCTCACCTGTCCAAGCCTCCAGGACAGTCCTGTTAAAAATTTCAGCCTGATCTCAGCTGCACTGCTGGGCGGTGAGAGAGAAGCTTACCCATCACTATGCATGGAATCATAGAAAAAAGAGCACTGTCCCTTTTCCCCAGCCAGGGCAGCCACATGCTGACATGAGCCCAGAACCACACATACCAGTTCTTCTAAGACAGCACACTGAGCCTGGGTCCTGCCTGGGCAGAGGCCATGGGGAATTGACTGAAACACGGGTGTATAATAGCAGGCGACCGCTGAGAGTCACACACATGGGTCAAGCAATTGCAAGCTAGTCATACATTCGGGGTGTCAAGACAGGCATTGTCAACCCACTTGTGCCCACAGTTTGGTGTGGCTGGTAATCCCACGCCATCTCCCAGCCCAGCTCCTTTCAGGTCAGCTCTCTGGCCCCAGCCCTCAGACAAGCCGTTCTCTCCAAACCTACAGCGCAGATTAGCCAGAGACCTGGCCCCCTGCAAGGCTGCCCGTCTCCCCTTCTCTCCACCAGGGCCGTTGCTAGAAGCAGATTCAGTGGGACCTAAGAGTGCCAGACCTACCCTGACACCAAGGAATTCAGAACTGCTTTGAATAACCAGATTCAGCTCCCAAATCGAGGCAAAATCCCACTCACCTTGGAGCCTCATCTCAGCTGCAGCCCTGTCACCCCCTGTCCAGAACCCTAAGGCAGACAGCACGCCTACCTTAGAGACACCAGCATTCTTTTGTGGTCCCTAATGGCTGCGGATTGGACCACAGCCCAACCTCGCTGGCCTCAGCTGGATTCCTTGTGCCAAAAAAGGGGTAGGAGCCAAAAAGAAAAGAGGCGTGAGAGAACACATTTGAAGGAGAAAGATATTTACAGATAGGCTAGCTTTCTTGCTTTCAACCCTTGAGCTATAAAGCCTTGGAAAGATGCAATTTGCAGTCAAATATGAGACACACAACCTCTGGCTGCGAGATGCAGTCCTGCCAGCTTCCTGAATTCTCTGCTCAAAATCGGCTCCACGGGGATTTGAAACGGTAGCAGGAGATGGGCTTAAGCCACCAAGAAGCAGGAAAGGCAGAGGGCCCGGGCGGTGCCTAACCGTGGCAGGGCTCTGGGTGTGTGAATCCAGCACCTGCGCGTGCACCCGCCTAGGCTGGGGGTCCGTCGCCGGGAGCCCCACTTCCAGGCTGCCCCTCCTCACACAAGAAGCCGGGACTCTGGGCCCAGCTGTCCCAGGCAACAGCCAGTGCCTGGCTCCAGTTAAGGCGGCAGAAAAGAGAAACCACAGAAACCTTTAGGGCGGGAAGAGAAGCAGAGCTCTCAGCGTAGGTGAGATCCCCGCAGACAGCAGCTCCTGTGCTCCTGCCGCGACCCGGGGGTCCGTGTCCAGAGCACTCCCGGGAATGGGCCGAGCAAATGGGGGGAAGGAGACGGTGCAAAGAAACGCCCTGCTTGCCCTGCCTTTGGCATCTCACTGTGGCCCCAGAGCAAGACTGGTCCCGTCGGTCACCGCCACTTTTGTGTCCCCGGACGCCCCCTTGTGATCGCCGAGCGCCCTGCAGCTTCGCCATCCCCATTCCCGGTGATCCCAGCCACGCCCGGGGGTGCGGCAGACAAAAGATGTGGCAGAGCTGCCCTCGATGACCCACACCTCCTTCCAAAGGCAGGTCTGGGGCTCCAGGCACAGGCGGAGGTGCTGGCCAGGTGGGAGGAGCTGCGGGGACAGCACTGCCCCCTGCTCCAGAAAGCACGCCCGGAACGACTGTGCCCCGGGGCCTAGAAAAGTGCCTGAAGCCCAGTGGGAAGATCTGGGAGAGCGCAGGGGACGAGCAGAGGTGACCGGGATCCCCGGCCCCGCAGCACGAGGTGCTCCCCAGAGCGACCACTGAGTCCTGTTCTAGAGCGCACTGGGGGGACTCGGCACACACCGCGCCCCGAGCCTCCCAGGGCCATTCACGCCCCGTTCTTGCAGACGTGGTGCGGCCCGCAGAGAAAGAAAGAAAGAGTAATGGGCCGGCAGGGCGGATTCATTTCGCTTCTGTTCCTCCCGACTCCCGCGGGATCGTCCCCGTCTACGGAGACAGGCCAGGGAGGCACCGCCCTCTTGTGGCCTCTGCCCGTCACCGCAACGGCTCTAATCCCGGCACCATTCCGCTGTAACATGCTCGCTCGCTGCTCGGTCCTTTTGTGTGACCCTCTGCCCCCACCCCGTCACACCCCCTTGGAGGCTCCCAATAACACAACAAGATAGCGTTTTTCTGGTTCGGCCCCACCTGCAGAATTCTGGGTTCTGCGGACCCCCCTAAGTTCCAACCACTTAGTTCAAAAAGTTCCAGAGAGTCTGGGCCCCTCTGTGACTGTCACCATTTTCTCTTGCTGAGATGCTGAGGTGACCCTTTGTCTGCCCACTGCTCTCCCTCTCTTCCCAATACTCTCAGTTCTGAGCTCCCACATGGCCCCTGTCACAGGCCCCCGCACAAGCCCTGCTGCTCTGTGCTCCCCGAGCTCTGCCGTGCTCAAAGCTGCCTTTCCCTCCCACAGCAAATGACTTCTTTGGATCAGCTGGGGCTGTCTACAGATGCCCTCTACTTGGGATGAGTTCCTTCCCAGGAGGGTCCCCAGCACCTCATGCAAATAGCCCCGTCATCGCACTGCCCTCCCAGCAAGGCTCTCAACTTAGACTCTCAAGCTAAAACCCCTGCTGTATTTACGAGATGGTTTTTTACATTTTTAACCAACAGTTTTCTCAGACATGTTATTATTGACAGGGAAAGTGTTAATTGTGTATAATAGAAAAAAAGCAGAGAATGAGGACATCTGGATCCCAGCCCTGGTGTTCGCCAACCAGCTGTATGAGTCTGCAGGTATCTTCGTGCCTCAGTGGTCATCTGTTAAGATAACAAGGGGTGAGTATAGAAACCTGTGGTGTTCGTGGTGGGGCGAAGAACTTGAGGAGGATCTTTTAGTGCAGAAGAAACTAGAAAAAGACACATTGGGGCCCGCCCCACCCACTCAGCTCCATGAACTGAGCCCTGTAGTACCTCAAGGATCTGCGCCTATGGGGTGCCAGCTCTCCGAACCAGGCATGGACCCCAAGGAGAAGACATGACCGGTGTGGAGGATATCCAATCCAACCCAGACCTGGCAGAAGACATAAATGGATTTGTTTCCAAACACACGACCAAACTCATGCGGACTTTCCGAAATGCTTGTGGCATTCGGGGTGGTGGAGGCGGACAACAAGGCCCTGTAGTCATGAAAGGCCCTAAAGTCGAGAGAGTGAAGCTGACACATGAAGCCTCACATGGAGCCACAGATTGGCTGCTCCTGGGGATAGCCAGGGGATAACTGGGGTTCTGTCTGGGATCACTGGATACATCATGTGTGTTGAACTCCCTTGGAATAGAAACAGTTTATTCATTAGAGAATTCTGGTGCTTGTGGCTGGAGATGTATCCTCAGTGCTCCCTGCTGGCTCTAGAGACCCCAGAGGGCAGTGATGAGGCGACAACCGAGGAGACCACCCTGGGCTGCTCTGAGTTCCTGGGCAGGTCTAGAGAGGTTGGCCGATGTTCACGAGGAAGAAAAATGCAAACAGCTTTACCCAAGCTTGCTGAGATTCCTGATCACTCCATGTTCCTAGGGAAAGGATGACTGAAAGCACGCTACATCCCTCACCTCAGAGCCTCAATTTCCAAAATATCTAAAAGGATGGAGTCTTCCCTGTCAGGGGGTGGGGCAAAGCAGATTCTGATGTGCCAGAATCTGGAGATATGGGCACATAGCTGGATCCAGTGATTACTGAAGACAGATCTCACCCTGCTCTTCCCGTTACATGATCCTATAATAAATGCCCTTTTGTGCTTCAGTTCAATAGAGTAGGGTTCTTGTTACTCATATCCAAGTGAGTCCTCTTACAGTACAAGAGCTTACTGAGACTTCACAATTAGACATGGACTAACAAGACAGTGACATCTCAGGCAATGGCAATATGAGGGATGTAGTGCTATTAAGACAGACCGAGAAGTTAAGTAGGTGGAGTACAGGTTTTGTCGCTTGATGCTATGGATTAAATATGTCCCCTAAAAGTTCATGTACTGGAAACTTGACCCCCATTGTAACAGTGTTAAGAGGTGGGACATCCTATAATGGTATTGGAAAGGTGGAGCCTTTAAGAGGTGATTAGATCATGAGGACTGTGCCCTCATGAATGTATTGATCCATTCATGGAGTAATGGGCATAGTTCTGATGGCTTTACAAGGAGAGCAAGTGAGAAGGTAGCTCTCTTGCTCAGGCCATTCTCACCATGTGACACCCTGGTGGCCACAGGACCCTGTAGAGAGTTCCCACTCAGAAGAAGGCCCTCACCAGATGTGTTCCCTGGACTTTGGACTTCCCAGCCTCCAAAACTTTAAGAAATAAATTTCATTTCTTTATGAACTACCCAGTTTCAAGTATTCTGTTATAAGCAACAGAAATGGGCTACTACAGCATGCAAACTGAGTAAAAGTGGCAGTCTATACTTTGTAATGCTCAGTGAGGGCTGGTCCATAGACTCGGATCAGTGAAAAGCCTGTTTTGCATTTTCGCACTGCAGGTTAGTCTCTCTTCCCATCACTATAGCATACCCTGCACTTCAAGGTATCAGCACTTAACACTTAATTTTGAAGGATGTTGGGGGCCTGCAAACAACCACACACAGTAATAAAATTCTCCCCAAGTCCAAATGGCATGAACTAGCAACACACACACACACACAGAAGAGGCTCCTGTGGATTGAGGATCATTACATATGAAGAGTGTTTGTCAGGAAAAGCCTCTGTTTACATAAACAGCAGAAGTGTCTCCATGGTAACTCTGCCTGGTTTGCTCTGCAGCCCATAAAGGCCTCACGGCCAAATTACCACCTCCTTTTTCACTGCCAGACTCCATTTTTTGAAAAACATCTGCAGCCAAAATTCCATGATCTGCCTGCTTGGTTTCCAAGCTCAGAAAATATCATTTAAAAAGTACTGGGGAACCAGTCAAAACCGCTGCCAGTACTTCTAAATGAAAGCTCGTTTCTCACACACACACTTACACATGAAGACACATCTTGTTCGCCAAACTACAGTATGCTTTTCCTTTTTGATGTAACCCAAGTTTCCTTGGGCCTCACAAGCCTTCAGGGCCAACAAAATAACATCAACGTGAGACCAGCAGTGAGCCATATTCCATTTGCTCCGGGTTTTCTCCTACCTGCCCACACAGGCCATCAGCCTCCTGCGTACTTCAGGGTGTGCTTAGATGTGGCCCTGAACAGATGCACTGCCAGATGCCATAGCTCTGCAGCAGTGTCCCCCATGACCCCTGCGCTCTCCCCAGGAGCCAGGGCATTAGGTGGTGCGTGGGGAAGACCTCACTTGCCTTTGTGTTACACTCGATTAACACGCCATAAACCAGGCTGTTGGGCCCACTGCCTTCCTGGCATTTTTAGTGGAAGATCTTAGAGCCATACACATGCCCCTGCAACCCAAAGACCCCAACCATAGATCCAAGGGCTGGTCCAAGTCGTGGCACATGGCTCTTCTCAGGATTACACTCCCCTCCAGCACCCATGGACAACTCATCATGTCTGCCCCCAGCAGGCTGCTAGCCCTCACCCATGGAGTTCTGGGTGGCCCCACCACCCTGTTCAGACATGTCCATGTGTCTGTTCCCACTTATCCCCAGTGGGGATCCCTTATCCATCCAACAAGAGAGACCATTAGAGAATGCAGCAGTGACAGCCACCCTCTCTGTGTGGTAGCTGAGGCAGCTGAGAAGAGAATCCGGACCGAGCACTGAGGAAAGGATTGCTCCACTCCAAAGTAAATTGACATCAGATTATTTTCCTACAGCTTTTCCCACTTCTTAATATTTGCCACATTGCATTCTACATTCCAGTTTTCGAAAGGACAGGAGTGTTAATAATATGAAAGAAAGAAGTGAAATTAACTGGAATCGAGAACTTGATTATTTTCAAGTGTATAAAGCATGAGATTTGTCTGAGCATCAAGTATGGCTTTGACCTGAAATGTCCTCCTAGAGACACCAGGGCAACAGCCCAACACAGAACCAGACCTACAGAGATACAGTAATGTGGCCGTAAATCAAGTTGAAGTTATTTATTAGGTTTGGTCACATCTCAGATTTCTCTGTTTTTCTTACTCGGTTTGCTATAGTTTTCCTTACTTGTTCAAGTTTTTAAACCTTAATTTAATAGAGAATAAGTAATGCCTTATCCCTCAATTACCTACTTCCCCCATTCACATTTCTGATGAGTTTTACCTTCCATATGTTACACATATTAGAACATTGAAAGCCCTTTGATAGGCGTTCTTTTCAGGTAATAAGTGTTTAAGAGCTTCAAGGCCTCAATTCATTATCCTTCTTCAATCTCAACTCAGCTTCAATTCACACATTTCCAACTCAACCCAGGGTAGGTGGGAACCAAAAATGACTTGTGGAGAAGGGCAAATTGTTTTATCCTGGTGTTTCAATCCAAGCATCACAACCAGGAAAATTATGCCTCTTTTCAGCTCTAACACCAGCTGAGGAGCACAGAGAAAGAAGCTAAACAACATTTTAGCATAAATCAGGACTTTTACACCATTACTTTCTTCAAAGGGTCGCAAATATTTGAGCAACTATATGCAAGGTACTTTTGCTCTTATTATTTCACTGAGATCTATATCTGCAGGGGGACACAGTGCTCCCTCCCACATCTAGGTTCAAACGATAGATTAAAGGAGATCGGTTCATGTATATAAAGAGATAAATGGTTCCTGAACATTTTAATGGACACTTCCCCTCCAGAAGACAGAGCATGGTTTCCACACACTCTTGCTTGAGGCTGTACAAAGGACCCCTGAAGCTACAAGAGCTAAAGACGATGTTTCTCAAAGTGTGTACCTGTGCTACCTGTATCCAGATCATCTTTGGTGATTGTTAAAAATGCACATTCCTTGGCCACAACCCCATCCACTGAATCATAATTTCTTCTGTTGATTGGAGAATCTTCACTTTTTAATAGGTTCCTCAGGCACATTAAAAGTTGAGAGCTACTTCACCAAGGCCTAAAAGGAAACTAAAGGAGACGAAGTAGTCTCTTTTTTAAGGTTGTTCTCTCCTGGGAAACAGTAATGACCAGGATACCAATCAGGTCCTTTAGGAGCTAGAATTGTGCAGATTTAAGCCCCAAATTCACAGAAATGGATGGTTCAAAACCTAAAGCGATGACTGCAGAAAGTAGTTCTGGACTCCAGTAGTCTTAGGCACCTCACAGAAGTAAATGCAAATTCTCTCTGAAGAAAGGCACCTTCAACCTAGGCCTAAAAGAATTCCCAGAAGTAATTTTCCAAGGAACTCTCCATCAAAGTTAAAAAAGCAAACAAAGAAACAAGGCACCAGGAGCGAATGTCAGCAGAAACAACAGGTAATGCAGATATTAGAAATATCAGGTACAGACTTAAAAATACCTCTTCACATCTTGTTTAAAGAAGTAAAAGACAGGCTTGAAAACAGCTTCAAGGAAGAGAAAATAAATACTGACCAAAGTTGCATATAACCAAAAAGAATTTGTCAACAAAAATATACATATAAATTGAAATATAAAGGTCAGTATATTAACTGCACTCAGACACAAAGGAACTTTCTGGAGTGATGGAAGTACTCTGCAACTGCATTGTGCTGTTTGTTGCACAACTCTGTAAATTCACTAAAACTTACTGAACTATACAATGAAAACAGTCAAAGTTTACAGTATATAAAGTGTTCCTCAACAGAGCTGTTAAAAAAAAAAAACTCAAAGTTCATTTTAACAACAAAAATTAGAAGAAATCATTCAGGATGAAGTACAGAGAGACAAAAAGATGAAAAAAATGCATGGGCGGTTAAGAGGCAGGGACAATAGGGTGAGATGGTCTGACATGTCTAATCACGGTACCAGGAGAGGAGAGACTAAATGGGAAAGGGGCAATATTCAAAGAATTCATAGGTGAGAATTTTCCAATGCAAAATCCATATGATAGAGTTTGGATGTGTTGTCCCCTCAAAACTCACACAGAAATCTAACCCCCAATGTGGCAGCACTGGAATGTTTGAATCATGGGGACAGATCCCTCATGAATGGATTAATGCTCTCTCTAGGTGGGGGTCCTGAGTGAGATCTCACTCTACTAGTTCCCATGAGAGCTGGTTGTTTAAAAAGCCCTGGCACCTCCTTTTTCTCTCTCTCTCTATCTCTCGCTTCCTCTCTCGCCATGTGATCTGCTTGTACCTGCCGGCTGCCTGCCACTGTCCGCCATGAGTAGAAGCAGCCTGAGGCCCGTGCCAGATGCAGTTGTCCCAGAATCATAAGCCACAAAACCTCTTTTCTTTATAAATTACCCAGTCTCAGGTATTTCTGTTATAGCAACACAAAAGGACTAAGACACCACAGATCCGGTGCACCTCTAATAGGATAAATAAGAAGAAATCCACATTTAGACAGAGCAAAGGTGTAGACCACCAAAACCAAGGAGGAGATCCTTAAATGCACCACAGAGAAACAACAGATTCCTTCTAAGAAGCAAGAGTTAGTCTAACATCTCAATAGCCACAATGGAAACCATGAGATAATATGCTAAAAGAACATAACTGCCAACCTAGAATTCTATGCCCAGCAAAATAAAGACCTATTCAGACAAGCAAAAATAGAAAGAGCTTGCCCCCAGCAGTCTGTCACTAAGAGAAATCCAAAGGCAGTGATTCCAGAGATAAGGCATGAGAAGCAAGAAAGAATAAAAACAAATGTGGATAAATCTAAATGAACATCATATAAAACAATAATTTCTTATGATGTCAAATAAAAATACAATAAAAATATATGTTCATAATACATGAGTAAGAAGGGGGGAAATGGCTTCTGGTCAAGATGGCAGAATAGACAGTCCCCAGCATTACTCTTTCCCACAAATCAACCAATTTACAACTATTAAAAAGCAACGACAGCCAAGTTGAGGCTGCTAGAGCTCAGGGGAAAAGGAGAAGAGATCTATGGAGTGAATGAAGGCAGGAGAAGCCACAATGAGAGAAAGAAAGGATCGCTCCTACCATTTCAAATCCTGGCTGCTTCAAGGCTGAAGCCAGTGAGCGCACAAAGCAAGAGCTGGCAAAAGTCACTGCTGTGCCCTTCCTATGAAGTTGCTTGGAGATGGCAGGGGAGAGGAAGGCCTTGGTGGCCCTCAGGCCAGCAGGACCACTAATAGGGTTTCCATGGACCTACATAGGAGCAAGAAGCCACAGCAACAGAAAAAAGGAGCCACTCAGAGGCTGGTGAGTCATTGCAAGGGACTGGCAAATAGCCCATCCCATGGGAAGTGTTTGGAGCATGGGGGGGAGGGGAGGGGAGACAGGCCCAGCAGGGAAACAATGGGGCACAGCAAGGACAGCTGATCTGCCTTCCAATCAGCACAGGACCATTCAATGGAGACTGGTCAGGAATACAGATCTGCAGGGAGAGCAGTTTGCTGAAAAGACTCAGGCCCAGACCAGAGTTTCCACACAATCCAGGTTACCAGATCTCATGAGACCTGGAAGTACCCACAAAGTCAACCATTAAAACCTGAGCTGCACAAAAAGCCCTCCCAGGGAATCAGCAGCAAAATAGCAATTTAGCTCAACCACAGGGCTCAAGTGCTGGTCCCCACAGGAAGTACCCCCATTTTGGAAGTAAGCAAAAGACAACAAATTAGTTCCAGTGAAGAATTTAAGTGGTAGGAACAGCAAATAATCCAGCACAGAACTGAAAGAAAAAGCAAAATACTCACAGGTCAGAGACAAAGTTTGATATTAACTAGTAAAAGTCTCACTTCACCAAAGAACACCTATAAAACCTAGAAGGACTGGAAGCCCCCTGAGCCCCCAAGCCAGGGAGAGGGTAGGGCTAGGGGTCTCAGCCATGCCCCCCGACACCCACAACCAGCCCAGTGAAAACCACCACACTGCCACAGGAAACACCCTGAGCTCCCAAGCTATGGCAGTGGGGGGCAAAGGGCTTCAGCCACACACCCCTGACATCTGCATTCAGCCCAGCAACAACCAAGCCACCACTGGAGGCCCTTTGGTGTCCCCTGCAGGAATGAGGGGGGTGCCATGGCCCTCGACCATGCCCCCCTCCTTCCTCTTTTTCCCACCCTATTTGCTTCCCCCTTCCCTTCTCCTCCTCCCACTCAACTGCTCCACAAAAAAAAAACTTAGAATGCAAAAACAGATGGATCCGGGGACTGACCCCTCCTTCCACATCCAAGCATGCTGCTGCTGCCACAGGGCCTGCCCAGGATCCTGAGGCATGGATCCAGGGACCAACCTCCTCCTGAAACCAGGCAGGCTGCCACTGCCATGGGGCACCCCCAGGGTCCTGAGTTATGGAGCCAGGACCAACCCTTCCTCCTGCATCCAGGCACATGGCTGCTGCTACAGAGCCCACCCAGGGTCCTGAGGAATGGAGTGGGGACCAACCCTTCCTCCCACAACCAGGCACACTGCTGCGGCCACGGGGCCCCTTACTCTTTCAGAAGGAGAGAAGAAGGGCTGGCCCGGTGGCGCACTGCTACAGTGCGCCGCTTGGGAGTGCGGTGGCGCACCCGCCGAGGG
>NW_007732147.1:27188-51387 GCF_000696425.1 Galeopterus variegatus
CCCCTGACATCTGCATTCAGCCCAGCAACAACCAAGCCACCACTGGAGGCCCTTTGGTGTCCCCTGCAGGAATGAGGGGGGTGCCATGGCCCTCGACCATGCCCCCCTCCTTCCTCTTTTTCCCACCCTATTTGCTTCCCCCTTCCCTTCTCCTCCTCCCACTCAACTGCTCCACAAAAAAAAAAACTTAGAATGTAAAAACAGATGGAGCCAGGGACTGACCCCTCCTTCCACATCCAAGCATGCTGCTGCTGCCACAGGGCCTGCCCGGCTGCTGCTACAGAGCCCACCCAGGGTCCTGAGGAATGGAGTGGGGACCAACCCTTCCTCCTAAATAAATAAATAAATAAAAGAAGGAGAGAAGAAATGTAGGGTTATAAGAGGTGGGAGGGGAGACAGAGAGGGGGATGAGAAGAGATTGGATTAGAAGCATAAAGAATAAGTACGATTTGTAATAATATATATGCTAATAATATTGATTTGACCAACGTACATTAACATTGAACCAAAAAAATATGTAATCAATTATGATTCAATTAAAAAAAAAAGAAGGGGGAAATGAAGTTAAAATTTCCTAAGGTCCTTCTATAATCTGGAAGAAGGATGACAACACAGATTAATTTTATCCTTTGATACATTATATATGAACATTGTGATTTCTACAGTAACCCCTGGAAGAACAGAAATGGGTATAACATTCAAACAAATAGAAGGGAAAATTGGATGATGAAAAGTATGTAATCCAAAAAGGGACAAAAAAGGAGAGAAAAAGAAACATGGGACCGGCAAGTCAAAGAGAAAGCACAAAAATAAGATGGTAGACATAAAACTAAATTATTTTTAAAATGTAAATGGATGAAGTACTTTATTTAAAAGACAATCATTTTCAAATTGGATTTATAAAAATAAAATGATATGCTGTTTACAAGAGTTTATATCTAAAATGTAAGAATTCAAAAGTATTGAAAATGAAAAGATGAAAAATATGTATCATGTAAATATTAAACAGAAGGAAGTTGGTGTGACTATATTTTTATCCAACAAACTAAATTTTAAAGTTAAAATTATGACTATAGTAAAAAGAGGGACCTTTCATAAGAAAAAATGCCCAATTCATCAATAACAACTTTAAGTGTGTATGCACTTAATATATCAAAATATATAAAGCAATGTATGAGAAAATATATAACACAGTAATATAAGAAGAAATGAGACAATTCCACAATTATAATAGGAGATACTAATACACCTCTCTCAGTAACTAATAGAACAAGGAAAAAAATAATCTGTGAGGATATATATGATTTGAAGAACACAATTCACAAATGACCTAATGGACGTGTATAGAACACTACACCCAGCATCAGCAAAATATCCATATTAAATTTAAACACACACGATTGAAAAAACTGACGATATACCACACTGGAAGCAAGTAACCAGGAGATTTAAAAGACTAAAATAATTCAGAGCATGTTCTCTGATCATGCTAGATATCAGTAACAAATAGATAACTAAAACCATATGTCTGAAAATTAAGAAACATTTCTAAGTAACCCATGAGCCAAAGAACTCATCATAGAAAATATTTTGAATTGAATAACCCAAGTATTACACACCACAACATAAAGCAACTCACAGAGGGAAATTTATAACCAAAAAATGACCAAATTGAGTTTATCCCAGGAAGACAATGTAATCCAATTCATTAACGGATTAAAGCAGAAAAATAATATGATCATCTCAATAGATGCAAAAAAGCTTTTGATAAACCTAAGTAGTCTATGGGATAAAAAATAAAAACAAAATCTTCTTAGCAAACCAAGAATAGGGAATAAAAGGAAAAGTTCCTTAACCTCCTAAAGAATATCTACAAAAGTCTACAGCAATATAATAATACTTAATGATAAAATGTTGAAAGCTTTCCTTTGAGATCAGGAACAAAACAAGGGAGTTTCTATTATCATCTCTTTTTGAATTGTTCTGGGTGTTCCTAGGCAGCACAGTAAAACAACTTTTTTTTTTATTTGTAAGGATTAGAAGGGAAGAAACAAACCTGCTATAATTCACAGGTAATATGACAGTACTTCAAAAAGTTCATGAAGAGATTCATATTATCTTTTAATTCTGTTTTTCCATGAACTTTTTGAAGTACCCTTGTATGATTATGTACATAGAAAAATCCCTAGAATTAATGTGAGGGGCTGGCCAGTTAGCTCAGTTGGTTGGAGCACAACCCTGTAACACCAAGGTCAAGATCGGCCCCCATATTGGCCAGCTGCCAAAAAGCAAACAAAAATAATTATTAATAAGTGAATTTTGCAAAGTTACAGCAAACAAAAATCAACATACAAATTTCATTGTATTTTGAATATCAACAAAAAGCTAGAAAATGTATTTTTCAAAGATATTTATAAACACAACAAAAATTATCAAGTACCTAGTAATAAAAACAACAAAATGTGCAAAACCTTTTAATTGTTTCCTGTGGCAGCTGTAACAAATTACTACAAACTTGGTCATTTAAAACAATAGAGACTTATTCTTTCACAGTTCGGGAGGACAGAAGTTTGAAATCAGTATCGCTGAGTGGAAAACAAGGTGTTGGTAGGGCCACACTTTGTCTGGAAACTCTAAGGGAGAATCTGTCTCTCATGTCTTCCAGCTTCTGGTGGCTGCTGGCATTCCTTGGCTTGTGGCCACATTCCTCCAACCTCTGCCTCCATGGTCAAATTGCTCTCCCCTCTTCTGCGTCATCTCCCTCTGCCTCCCTCTTATGATGCTACATATAGGCCCCACCCAAATAATCCAGGATCATCTGCCCATCTCAAGGTCCTTAACTTAATCACATCTGCAAGGCCATTTTCCATATAAGGTAACATTTATAGGGTTCAGGGATTAGGACCTGATATCTTTGAGGATCATGATTCAGCCTATTACAGCCTACATGGATTAAAATTATAGAAATGTAGAGTCGTTAATGGGACTTACATAAGCAGAGAGGTGCTCAAACCATGTACATAGACTGGAAGACTCAATACAGTAAAACTGTCAATTTTTCCCATATTCATCTATAAAATTAGTGCAATCCCAATAAAAAACTCAGTAGTGTGTAACTTGACAAGTTGTTTCAAAAATTTCTACATAGATGCAAAAAGAAAAGAATAACCAAGACATTCTCGAAGAGAAACAATGAGGGGAGGAGGGTTACCAGAAATCAACATTTTATAAAGCTGCATAATGCAGACTGTTGAAATGGTGCAGAGAAAAATAGCTCCTGAAAACAGGTGCACTCATATAAACACTTGATATAAGAAATGATGTGGGAGGGGCCGGCCCGGTGGCGCACTGGAGAGTGCGCCGCTTGGGAGTGTAGCGGCGCTCCCACCAAGGGTTCGGATCCCATGTGGAGACCAGTTCCCACTCACTGGCTGAGCGTGGTGCGGATGCAACACCGAGGGTTGCGATCCCGTTGCCGGTCCCTGGTACGGGCGCGACACGAAGGGTTGCGATCCAGTTACTGGTCAGTAAAAAAGACAAAAAAAAGGAAAAAAAAAAAAAAAGAAATGATGTGGGAGATACAGAGAAATTGGGAAAGGATGACTGATTTTTATAAATAGTACTGAGAAATAGGGTATCCACATTTTAAAAAAAAAAAATTAAAATTAGTCCCTATCTCACACCAAACTTAAAATCAATTCCAGTTGGACTAAAAACCCAAGGATGAAAGGCAAAGCTACAACAGTTTTAGAAGATATTATAGGAGAATGTGTTTAAGACCTATGAAAAAGAATTTCTTGAACAAGTCACCTAAAAGCACTAACCATGAAGGGAAAAACTTGATAAATTTGATTATGTTAAAGTTAAGAATATCTATTCAATACCAAAAAGAATTAAAAGACAAGTCACAAGGGGGAGAACATATTTGTAATACACATAACAGAAAAAGAACTAGAATCTAGAATATGTAAAGAACCCCTACAGATTAAAAAGTAAATAAAAGATTATCCAATTTTAAAAAACCAATTATAAAAACACTTGATCAGACACTACAAAAAACAAGCAGTCAAGAGAGCCGCAGTCACGGGGGCCACATGCAGGCAATGGGGTGTGAGGGCTGGTCATTGTGCACCCCCACAAGTCAGTCCTTGTAGATGAAGAAACTGAGGCAAAGGATAGTGGGACCTGCAGGTGTGGGAGCAAGGTCTAGCTGGGCTCCAGTCCAGGGCCACACTCCCTACCCTTATGCCTCAATCCAACACCATCCCATCCACTGGCCACTCTCGGGTTTGCAGAACCCTTGATCTGTGTCATCTCATTTACCCTATGGTTACCCCAAGTGTTTATTGCAGATGGGGAAACTGAGGCAGGTGCTCCCATCACCTGGTTCTGCCCCAGGCCCTCTGAGTATGGCCAAGTCTGCTTCTGGCTGGCTGTTGACTTTGTGCAGTTGCTAATCTCTGAGTGCTCAATCCCTCACCTGAGCCATGGAGGGGAGGCCCCAACCCTACCCCAGGGATCAGAGCCTTGCACTGGTTCACGCTCTGAAAGGCTTCCTCAGCATGGGGCAGGGAGGATGGGAAGGGCAGAGGGCAATGAGAAGCAGAAGGGTCACTTAGCAGGCCCTTGGTCTGTGAGAGTGTGTGGGTATGTGCAGGTGCAGGGGTGGGGGACTGTGGGGCTGGGCAGGTGTTGGATGTGGGATGTGGTTTGAATGTGTCTCCTCCAACAGTCAGGTGTTGAAACTAATACCCAACATGACGGTATTATAGTTGGGGCCTTTAAAAGGTGATTAGGCCATGAAGCCCCCTCCTCTTGTGAATGGGATGAAGGCCCTTATAAAGAGGCTAGGCACAGAGTTGGGCTCACTTGCCCTTCCATCTTCTGCCATATGAGGACAGTGTTCCTCTTCTCCACAGACTAGACACCAAACTCGCCAGTGCCTTGATCTTGGACTTTCCAGCCTCCATGACTATGAGAAATAAATTTCTGTTCTTTATAAATTTTTTTTAAAAGCCATTAATAAACATATGAAAAGATGCTCAACTTATTAACAATCAAGGAAATATAAATTAAAATCATGACATACAAAAATCTATACAATGGCAAAAATTTTTAAAGCCTCACAATGCCTGTTGAATTGAAACTTTTATCATTACTTGATGACAATTTTTGCTTGCAACAGCTTTTTTTTTTTTTAATTGTGGTAAAATATATATATCATAAAATATGCTTTTTTTTTTTTAGTTTGGCAGCTGGCTGATACAGGGATCGAACCCTGGCCCTTGGCGTTATCAGTACCACACTCCAACCAAATGAGCTAATTGGCCAGCCCCCCATTTTAGCCATTTTTAATTGTACAATTCAGTGGCATTAATTACATTCACAATGTTGTGCAACCATCACCACTATTTTCAAATTTTCATCACCCCAAATGGAAACTCTATACCCATTAAGCAGTAACTACCCATTCCCCACTCCCTCCAGCCCATTAACCTCTAATCTGCTTTCTGTTTCTATGAATTTGCTGATACTAGTTATTTCATATAAGTGGAATCATACAATATGTCTTTGTCTGGCTTATTTCACTTAGCATGTTTTCAAGGTTCATCCATGTTTTGTAATGTATCAGGACTTCACTCCTTTTTATGACTGAATAACATTCCATTGTATGTATGTGCATACATCACATTTTGTTTATTCATCCGTTGATGGACATTTGACTTGTTTCCATACTTTGGCTACTGTGAATTATGTTGCTACAAACATTGATGTGCAAGTATGAGTCCATATTTTCAATTCTACTGGGCATATACTCCTCTAGGAGTAAAATTGCTGGTTCATATGGTAATTCTATGTTTAACTTTTTGAGGGACTGCCAAACTCTTTTTCACAGCAGCTACACCATTTCTAGTAATGTGTTTTTACTTAAAGTCTATCTTGTCATATTAATATAGCTCCCCAGCTTTACTTGGGTTAGGATTTGCCTATTATACCTTTTTCCATCCTTTCACAATTCAACTTTTCTGTGTGCCTATATTTTAGATATATGTACTATATTTGTTGTGATTATTACCAATGTACTTGAGTTTATTTTCCAAATTCCATTTTTTCCCTCTATCACTTTGGAAACTATATCCTCTAATTGTAATCTTTTAGTTGTTATCGTAAAATTTTTAACATGCATTTTTAACTTAACAAAGTCCAAGGTTATTACGTTGGTTATTTACCCTCATCCCCCATAATAAAAAAGGTTTTATAATATTTTACTGTATAATGTAGGTCAGCAAGTATTTTATTAAGCAACTATGATAAAATCATTGTGCATAGGCACTGTGAAGTATGTTGTTTTGGTGGAGTTCATTTTTCCACAGGTACTTCTCTTATGATCTGTGTACACAGTAAACCCAGTATACTGGACAGAACAAGGTAAGAGAATAGAAAAGAGTTTGCTGTTAAATTTTGTGAAAGGATTATCCATTTAAATAATGACCCAAGTTTTGAGGCATCTTATTTGGGTACAAGCCAAGCCATGGATAGGTTCTTTAATTTTAAAAACAATAAAATTAAAAATCAGCTCTATTTTCTGATAGGATGATTGTCAACATGTTCAGAGCTGCCCTTACTTGGTTTCAGCATATTAAGCCCAAAGGAGTTGAGAACCACTGACTTGGGAACATCACACTGTTGGAAAGATCAAGTTGTGGAGACCAATGTGTCTCCTAGTCAGCTAGCTTTTCTGTCCCGGGGAAATCCCAGTCACTCTCCTTCATTTCTGATCCTGTCCCTGGAAGAACCAGGAATACGCAAACCAATTTATACAAATCTGACCCTGCTGAGAAAACAAATCAAAGCATTTCAGCTACTAATGTTGTTGTCAGTAAAGTCAATTCTGTATTCAGAGACCAGCATACTCTCCACTTCACTTGAAGCACCAAAAATAACTACATATATGAAAAAGTTTCAAAATTAATTTTTTTCAAACAAAGAAATGCTTTAAACTTTAGTAACACCACATAGATGCAAGTTAACAACCAAGAACAAAAGAGAAATCTGACAAAGATTTCCCACAGTTCCTATGTAGCAACAATGGAAGTAAATTAATAATAAAATCAATATTGGGTTTCCATTTTATTCAAAGGATAAATATAAAATTAAGAAAGCAAGAGAAAAACTTCAAAGCAAATATCTATTTGATGCAAAACAATTCTACATATAAGTACAATAGGAAAAAACCAAAAGCCCCCATAAATCAAACTGGCTAGACACATTCAAGTTTAACAGAAAAAAAAACTCAGAATTTAATGCAATGTTATTTTTCTTGCCTGGAAACTAAGCCTTTATTATCTCAGATATTTTCCATCACATTAGGGGCACTATTTGAAGACAATGGATCAAGCTTTCTAACCAGTTTATCTCACATTGAACCTCTCATAGTAAAACACCTACGACTGAAGTCACACTGGAATGAGGAAAAGCATGTCACCTGAAAGGGAGCTATTGACAGAAACAAATTGTAATAATACTGGTACATCTAGGCCTTTGCATGCTGGATATTACAACAATCTAAAATTAATGGATATCAACCTTTGGGTCTCACAAATTAAGTACATTTTAGTTAAGAACCAAGGGGTTATACCCAGTTCACAATACTCTTTCCTTCATTTGTCTTTTAGGTATAATGGGTCTGAAATTCTCAATGATTATATGCTTTGAGAATTCTAGCCAATTTTCCTTCCAAGACTTCACTACATTTATTTGCAGTTGAAAGCATACAAAGTAGTGACAGAGGCAAAAATTAACTCCTAAAGATACCAAGATTTCAACAGCTGTTAAAATTTTTTTGGTAAGTCTGTGATATAATTTTCATGATATAATTTATTTGGTGGTTCTGGCTTATGAACTTTTGGATGCTTCTAAATACTCAGTATACTGCAGAGATTAAAAGCCTATGAAAATATGCCAATTGCTTTCATCTTAATAAGCATAAACAGTCTTAATTTTATACAACTATATAGAGGCAGACTGATAAATGAATGGAAAGGAAATAAGTATACTTCTACCCAAAGAGCACTTTTCTAATTGTTTACAAGATCCATTTTTGCTTCCATATTTTCAATTACATATCCATACTTCATGTTCAAAATCTCTTGAAGCATAAAAAGAAAAATATGGCTATATAACAGCACTCTATGAGAAAATGCAAAAGTAAACCCAGGAGTTTCATAATCATGTTAACACGAAGTTCACAAATGTGTATTTCAACCTTGGAAATAAAGTGTTTTTTACAAATGCTAAACAAAAATAATGAATTTATCTTATGACATATAAACTACGTAGGAGGAGGTCAGCTGATTAAATAACCTAAAATCTGGTAACTTTCCTATGTTTTATCACAAGATCAATTTATTGCTCCTGCATGCTTGTTAAGCTAATAAAACTCTTACATCATCTAAAAAAAAGGGAAAACTATGTACTTTCAAATTAATGAGAAATTTAACCTTTACTTCAGATTAATGAGAAATTTTAACCTTTATTTCTTTCCCTCATTCAAAAAAGTTAATTTATTTTTCTCCAAATACCACTCCTCTGAAAAATGCCAAATTAATGAGAAATTTAACCTTTACTTCAGATTAATGAGAAATTTTAACCTTTACTTCTTTCCCTCATTCAAAAAAGTTAATTTATTTTTCTCCAAATACCACTCCTCTGAAAAATGACCTCAATTTTTAGGGAAATTTTTTCTTGGCCTTTAGTAAGCACTCAGTAAATACTCACTAATAGCCAATTGAGGAGAAATTAAAGAAAAGTGTTCACTAGAAGTAAAGCTGAATTTTATGTCAAAAATGTAGACTGTGGAAAAAGTGATCCATTTTAGTGGGGCAGCCTTAGGCTGTGCTGCAGAACAAGTGGTAGGAGAGGTGAGGGCAAGGGAGCAGGGAGAGAAGAGATGAGGATGGGTTCAATTCTACAGGAAGGCAAAACAGCACATCTATTCATTCAAACTACCCTGACAACTGTCTCCTGCAAAGCAGTAAGTGCTGTAAGCATTAGGGATAGAGATTCTAGGCTGCTGCTTATAAAAAGACTCTGTTAAGGGAATCTTTGTTCTATGATTAACAGATTGCCAGATATTACAGAAACTTTAGATTATCTTGCTATTCACTCACCTTAAATATTCTTCTTTTGAAACTATCAATACACTTAAAGTTTTTAATCACTGCATATACCCTGGAAATTTGCTATAAACAATACATTATTGCAAAAAATTTTTTTAAAGACTTGGGAAAGTATATCTGTGGAATGTGATATCTGAAAGAGTACAGCCTTTGTTTTATCTAACGATCCTTTCTAAACAATCGAGAGATTGTGGTAGGAATTGTGGCTTTTGATAATGTTATGCAATCTTTTCATATTTTTAAAAGCAACAGTAATGAATAAATTTTTGGCATCAGAAATGTTTACCAACAACTAAAGTAAACACTGGGCTACATTCTTAGTACAATACAATTTTTAACACAACTACACACATATATAAGGTTCATATGTTGGCAAATTGCTTCAAAATTAAATTCTCAGCAAGTTTTTGGTAATTTATTCATAGTTCAGGCTTAGAATCACTGGACTTAACAAGACATGAGGAAGAAATGACCAAACTGGCTCAGTAAACTAAACATTCACTTCAAAGAACAAAAATCCAAAACAAAGCAAGGATAATTCTAAAATTTCCATCTCACAAAAAGTATAATTTATACAAACACTAAATGTTTTATTTAAACAAAAACACATTCAACCACTGAACATTCAAAAAGCTAACAGGGTCATTTCTATATTCATTCTGAAAACTAGTATAGTAAGAAAGGTAATTTGGTAATTTCCTAAAATGTTCTCAGTCATTTATGGTATATTATATAACATTTTGATATCAACCTATTACAGACTTACAAGTTAATAATGGCACAACTGTACAATCTTCTTGTTATTTAACTATGATTTTTATTTTAACCCTGGATACTACTGGTTTGAAGCTAATGTTATCAGTCTTACTGGTTGTCACTGTCACAGATCTGAAGATATGTTTAAATTCATCAAGCTATGAAGATACTGAAATATTAACAATCTCTAAATATAGCGGGAAAAAACTGATTTAAGCGTTAAACTTCTAAACTTGAGACTCTAATAGCAAAAACAAAGTAATTTGAAATATGTTTCCAATGGGCAAAGCACTTGGCCTGGTATTTTTGTACACAAAATTTACTAATATGTGGATATCATAAAACTAAAATATCTTTACCAGTCTCTTCAATTTCTTTGGCCTCCACAAATTCAATGTGAGCTATAAATTCTTTTTCAATAAATTACTTTTCAATGACATTGTGCTTTTTCAGAAAGATCACGTAAGTTATAGCATACAATAAACAGTTAACATTAGTCTTTCTCTTTTATTGCTATAGGATGTCCTAATTAAAAAAAAAATTACAGAAAAAACTGACCCCGAAGGACTTCTTAAAATGTGTTTATTAAAGCAAACATTTTGGTTGGTTTTCCTTCTTTGAAGAGTAATAGAAATGTCAGAGGAATGTTACCAAGGAGCCAAAAAAGGCTCCTTTCCTCCCATCCTCAGAACTAACTCAAGAGACCTGCATTCAAAAGGATAAGACAATATCATCTCAGAAATAACCTTCTAAGAAACCTAAGAGAGAAAACCTGCGTACGGTCTCCAACCAATAGCCCCATCTGCACATCTCCATACGTCAGTTCTCTTTGAGTAGTAGTAATGCTTGATTCTTTTTCATCTGTGCATATTAATGACTATTATAGACTTATGGATCATTTATTGCCTGTGACAATAGCTTACTTTACCAACACATTTCACTTCTTATGAACATGTTACACCCCAAAATTGGGGTTCATGTTCATAATTGGGCCTTTAAGTAAACAAATCCACTCACAGCATTTAACAACTCAGCTCATCCATCTTTCCACTCTCTCACCCTGTGCCTTCCAATGAACCTAGTCTTCACTAGTGATGAGTCCATCTAGGAACAAACAGACATTGTTCTAAAGAAGATTAGAACACTGTTCTAATTTGCAGTGCCTAGCATAGTGACTTGCCCATGACAGGTATTAATAAACACTTGCTGACATAGTCATAACAAACTAAAAAGTTAACTTTAATTTTTCTCTTATCTTTTATTCTTATGGCATAAATGATCTTAAGATAGAAAAACTGACTCCAAGGTCACAATCATTTACTAAGACGTGTTAGATGCTACACGTCCCCCTGCTCATAAAGGATTTATGGGGTAAGGAACTCTAAGTTATATATGAGTGAGTTCAAACCTTAAATGTACTACAAGAAAGAACTTTTTATATAAAGGGCTCTTTTTGGAGAACATCTCTTTTAAAAAATCAGATTTTCTTATCCTGTATTATATTGATTTTAATTGGGCATGCTCATTACTTAGCATGCTTGCTTACTTACAATATCTTTTTTGTGTTAAGAATTAATTTATAAAAGCATTTAAAAACCATCATATCACATGGGGTAGAGAGCAAGAAGAAGGGAGACGGAGAAGAAACTATGTTTATTTGGAAAATATCACTTCTTCATTCTTAATTTTGGCTTTTAATATTCAGTTTAAAACTTATCCTAGCTTGCAGTGTGAGACAGTGAGAGTGTGTGTTTTAGAGAGAGACACACAGAGGCAGACAGAGATTATGCAAACTAATAACTGTTTTCACATATTAATTTTAACTTAGAATGGTGAATCAAACTTTAGACATTAAGAAATGCTACAAACCCATACAAATCATGTGTGTAAAATGCAAATATGCCAAACATAAGAAATGACACTATCTATATACTAAAACTAGCAAGTTAACACAAAATAATCTTAGAAACAAGGTAGATACATATAGCTATCGTAGCTATATATGTGATGTAAGTAGTGACCCTATTTCATTTTTAAAAACAATCGGGCCTATGAGAGGCCTTTCAAATTATCTTAAAATATATATACTAAAACTAGCAAGTTAACACAAAATAATCTTAGAAACAAGGTAGATACATATAGCTATCATAGCTATATATGTGATGTAAGTAGTGGCCCTATTTCATTTTTAAAAACAATCGGGCCTATGAGAGGCCTTTCAAATTATCTTAAAATATACCAGCTCTTTCTCTAACCCTAACACACAAGCAGAATTCTATGCTTCTCTTGCAGCAATAATAGCTATTAGAAAATCTAACTTCATCAAGAAGTTCAAACAAACAAACAAAAAAAAGACTGAACTTAAATAATTGTGCTAAATAAATACCTCACCTTCACAATCTAAAAGTGAAAACTTTTGAAAGAGAAGGACTTAACCAAAACATAAACACACTCTCCTAGCCCCCAAGATCTGGCTCCAAAAGCTCCATGAGGGAATTATAACTCACAATTTTTGAGGTTTCAAACTAGTATTCTACTTTAAATATTTTAATCCAAATCATCAACTTCCATTTCTGACACTAACCAGCTGAAGGCACCTCAATTATCACTTTATTTTTATCTTCTTCATTCCTAAATATATTTCAGGGGTAGAGCACAGATAATACAGAGAGAAAAAATACTTAAGAAGTAATACTAAATTTGATGCCTATTTGGCTACCATACATATTTAGAGTCAAAAGATTAGTCAAAGACTGGCAAATCTTCCGCAAAATTGCAAAGAACTTCCAAACTGGCACTAAGGTACTAATTTTATCCAACGAGGCAGTAAAGGAAAGTTAAAATTAACTGCAAGAAATTCTTCCTTGGGACAAACTTGAAAAGAATAATGAATATATTAATATTGACTTAATTAGAAACATTTGATAGCAGCTCTGTGTTGCAATTTCAAAGAACAAGATAAAATGTTTCATTCAGCAGTCACTTAAAGAATAAAAGACTACAGATACAAGGAAATAAAAACCACTTTTAGGAGATGAAAAAACAAGAAGTAGGACACCCAATATGTACACATCCCATCTTCAAATTTAAAATCACATTGTCAGTTGTTCAAAGCAGCTCAAATTTAAAGTCTGTGCTATAAAATTGTGCAAATATGTTCTGTTAAGGGTTGGAGAACACCAATGCACTAATATTTTGCTTCCTCAATTACCTCCCCCTACAGATAACAGGCAACAAGTCTGAGAAATAAGGATAATCAAACTAAGATATAAATCCCACCCAGAAAAGTTTTCAGTTTTTAAGTTTAACAAGTTTGATCTAAAAACAAAGCAGAAACAAGTTTCAAAATAAATCACAGCATCTTCTCTTTATATATAACTTAATCAAAATCTTCATTAAACGTCCAAGTATTAGCATCCATTGCCACTGGCTTTAGATATTTCAACTAAATGCACTACTCTTTCATTGGTCTGAATGAACAGAAGCATGGTAAAACAAATGCCAGTTATTTTAAAAACATACAATCTTCTCAGATTGATATGGAGGGCCCAGAAATTCAATACTCAGCATTCTTGAAAGCAAACAACAGCTAAAATCTTTCTGATACAGATTCCAATACAGATGTCATTATTCTAACTCCCCCACAAATTACTGGAAAAATATAAGAGGTAATTTCACAAAAATCACAAATTGAGTGGAATAATTATAACTGACATATAAATAAGGATTTACTAAAAAAGTCTTCAAGGGGTGATATTTTAAATCAAGGTCTTAAATACAAAAGGTGTCTAGTGTTGCTTAGTCGCCCAGAGTTTCAGATGCTCTTTACTCTACAGTTACGGATTTGGCAAGATTCCGTGGGAAATCCACCTGCAAAAAAGAACAAGATTTGAGAAATTATACAAATTGGGGGCAGGGGAGGAGGGTGCTATAAGCAAATTATTTTTGTTTATAAAACAGAAAACAATATGTTTATCAATCATCTTCAGTATAGACTACAAAGAATTAGTTTAGAAAAAAATAATAATATAATGTAACTTGAAAAAAACTGAATTAAGTTAGGAAAAAGATTTCTAAGGGTATCAGTTCACACAGGAAGAAATCCATGGTCTTCTATAGGGTGGACGCCCTCACGGGGACACTACTAGAAATATAAGAGCAGGATTTTTGGTTACCACAATGACTGGGGACCAGAAATGCTAAAAGTCCTGCAATGTGTGAGACAGTTCCAAACAATAAAGAATTGTCCTGCCCAGAATGCCAATACCTACCCTATTAAGAAACACGGGGTTATACTAAGAAAACAGATGGTAATTTCCCAAGGAGAGCCACAATCTTGTTGGTGACCTCCAAGGTTCCTTCGAATTCTATGGGTAAGAAGAAGCTGTGATATAATCTACAAATTGGGCCATGAAAATATAATTAGAAACAGATATATATCTAATGGATTTCTCGAACGTTATTATTAAAAATTTAGTATGAAAACTATCAGAATGTATCCAGGTAAAGAAAACAACCCAAGATTTCTGGAGTAGCAAGTGATTTCTGTAGATCACTTACATCATAGCCTCTCAGTACAGCAAGGTGGAAGGCCAGGTTATTATTAAAAATTTAGTATGAAAACTATCAGAATGTATCCAGGTAAAGAAAACAACCCAAGATTTCTGGAGTGGCAAGTGATTTCTGTAGATCACTTACATCATAGCCTCTCAGTACAGCAAGGTGGAAGGCCAGCAACTGTAAGGGGATCACGCTGAGAATGCCCTGCAAACAGTCTACTGAATGGGGCACCTTGATCGTTCTTTTTGTGTTCTTAATGGTTTCAGTATCCTCCTTATCACAAATCACCACAGGGCGTCCCTGGGAAAGAAAATCACACACACATGCACATATAATCACTGTTTAGCAAATGTAGTACTATAGTACACGAATGTGCAAATTTTGCACTACATAACCCACGTGGCCTCACCAACAAATTTAATCTCACGAACCTGTATGGTTAAGTCTGACTGATCTCAGTTATAGCTGTGAAACAAGTTTTGTGGGAATTCAGTAATTTGTTTAAACTCACACAACTAAAAACTATCAGATTCAGGTCTGCCTATCTTTGAAGCTCAAGTTCATTACCATTATATTGTGCTCAGCGAATAATATTTTGGGGGATTTATATATAAAGCCAACAAATCTGAAGAAAATTCAATTAAGCACAACACTCATAATATTAATGTAAAATCTAAATGTTAGGTTTCTTCTGAAATATATATTTAAGAATACTAAATTAAAAGGGAACAGTATATATTAATTGAGAGAAGACAGGATTTGGAGACCAAGACCTCAGTTTTGGTCTTGGTTGTACCTATTATGAGATCTATAAGCTGGGAATTTAATTCCTCACATGTAAATCTAAAAGGCTATATTCCAAAATGAGTGTAAACATGTTTTGTAAGTCAACTCTCTGGTCCTGGTCTATCACTTTAAATGTCATGAAATCAAATAAGCTTTAGTAACCCCTCTTAGATCTCCAACAGCGCCTAACAGCGCCCCCCTGACTTACCTGCCGAGCAACCACCTGCTGCAGAGCATTCTGACACTTGGTGTAAGTGTGATCTCTCATGATGATCATAATGACAGGCATCAACTTATCCACCAAAGCCAGAGGACCATGTTTCAATTCACCAGCAAGAATACCTTCAGAGTGCATGTAAGTAATTTCTTTGATTTTCTAATAGGAAAGAACCATATTAGTCTTCAGTTCATTTTTCAAAAATCCTTCCTTAAGTATATATTATACAAAGTATCTGACATGTTAAGTCACCATCTATCCAAAAAGTATTAAAGGATCTGTCAATACAGCTAACAAGTTAATAAATCATTATTTCTATTACATGCAATTGGAAATTTTAAAGCTTCACAAGAACTTTTTTAACATTTTAGATTATCATGAACATATTCATATTTCTTTGTAACTGTTCTTCCATTTGCTTCATGTTTGACCTCAAATTTCTTATGTAGAGAACTTAAGTTTTATTTTATTCATATTTGAACAAATTAACCCAAATCAATTGCTAAACCCCAGTTATTATGCTAATACATATTCTTCTTGGTTTTCACTTTTGAATTAAGTTCTCTATTGCTCTTTCTCAAGGTAAAGAAATCACAATGCATGAATCAGAGACACTTTTAAAAGTTCCAACTATTTATTCATTCAGTCTAAAACTCTGACTACGTGCCAGGTCCATAAGTCAATAGACTGAAAATAATTATAAGTGAGAAAACTCACCAGTGCCCCTTCAAGACAAGTAGCATAATGATAGCCTCGTCCCATGATCAGGACTGACTTCTGATGATAAAGTTCTGTTGCCAATTTCTGAATTTCATCATCCATGCTCAGTACTTCCTTAATCAAATCTGTTAAGAATATTAGCAAAATCCATGAAAAAGGGACAATAAACTAAACAGATATAATAGCAATAATATATTGGTAGCAACCAACAAAAGACCAGTGTTTCTATTCTTCTGTGTTATCAGTGTGGGATTTTTTTAATGCCTGTGAGCAAAAGTAGGAAGATCTTATTGACTAAACAACTACAAGCCACAGCTTTAAGGATAAGAAGAGAATTTCACCCATTTCCCACTCCCTTAGACAAGAAAAGTTTAATATGTGAATGTCTTCATACCAGGCAGCCGTTTCAACCCAAGCATGATCTCTTTGCGTCTCTCTTGCATGGAGATCCTGTCATCACACATCATAAGGGCAAACATCACAAGGGACACAAACTGGCTGGTGTAAGCCTGAAACACCACAAAAAAAAGCAGAATTAGTTGCAGTTCCATCTTAAGAACTTGGAACTTTTAATTTTAAAAAAGATAAAAATAAAATTCCCATTGGTTTTACAGTATATATTGCCTATCTTTTAAAAACGTTAATAACAGTGAACTGAAGCAGTACTTGGGAAACCTATCATTATCCTCCTTTTCCGAATCTTGAACAAATGACTTAAACTTTATTTCTCAGATACAAAAACAAAACATCTTACAATGCATTGGATGCTTATGAAATACCTAATACCCCCAAGAAAAGAAGGAAAAAAAACATGCCAAAGGAAGATGAGATGAGAGTAAATCTGCATGTGCCCCACCAAATTAAGTTTTCGGTGTAAATCAGAAGGCAAGGATTCTCCTTGGGGCACCTTTTTTAAGTCTGGCTAAAAATAAGAAAGAAGGTTCAACTGCAGAAAAGTAAATAAGAATTATCTCCAATTCTACTAATTAACAGGAATAATTACACTATAATTACATTAATAATATGCTGTTAATAACATTTGTGAATACTGCCTTCTAGTTTTTACTGTGTTTTTCTTTTCCTTACATTGTTAAGAGAATTATTAGCAGGTACAATCTCATAAGTTGCTTTTACTCCCAATTAACATTATAGACATTTTCCCAACAGAACCCTCTCTCTCTTTTTAGTGGTGTGTAATAACCTTGAGCAGTTTTCATCTCTATAGGTCTCAGACACCCCATCTGTTCAATGCACATGACACAAGATTATCATGATAATTAAATAAGACAAATGTAAAACACTCAGCATAACACCTGATATATAGGCTCAAAACATACTAAATTTTATTAATGAAAGCTTAAACTAAAAAACATTTATTTTCCTAGGCTACAGAATTGTGAATATTTTAAAACTTGCAGTCATACCACCAAGACTATTTTCATTCTCATTAGCTATATGCAAATGTGAGATGTGCCTGTCTGCCACAATCTGTAAAATATTGTGAATTATCATTTTAAGAAATTTTTACCATTTTGACTGCTAGACAATGGATGCTCACTATTACTTTACCACACACATCTTGAATCCAAAAAATTAAGATTTTTTCATGTTTGTTGGCCACTTATGTTTTCTCTTTTGAGAATTAATTTTGTTGTTCTTCACCTGTTTTTCAACTTGGTGTTTTCTTGATTTCTGTTTTTATAAATTGGTCTTAAGAGGCCTTTATTGTTATGTTTCAAATACTTTTTCTCAGTTTGAGTTTACCTTCTACATGGGTTTTGACTGACATAGTTTTATTTTTTAACTTTCATGTAGTACTTTTAAGCTTAGACAATCCTTCCACATCCTAACATCAGTTAAGAGTTATTATTATTATTATTAAATTTTCTCAGTTTTGTTGTTTTCCTTGTTCCTTTATATTTGCCTTTTTTTTTTTTTTTTTTTTAACATTTTCCTTTTTAGTCTATCTGGAATTAATTTTAGTGCAAGGTGTTAGTTTCTGTTTTTATAAATAGCCAATTTTCCATTTCTCCCTCACCCTTTCTCTATTGGTTTGTGACATTTCCTGTATTCTGAGTCCTTTGATGTACTAGGGTTATGTTGCAGGACTACTGATTCTATCCCACAGATCTGTCATTTCTCTATAAAACTATCTTCCCATCCAAAAATATGGCATTTTAATCAATTTGTGCTAGGAATTTAAAGGTCTACAAAGTTATATTGTTTTCATCTATTCAACAAATATTTATAGAGCATCTTACATATTTCCTAGTAAAGTTATTTTAACATATTTTTATAGCTATTGAAAAGAGAATTCCCCTCCAACATACACACCCAAATCTTCCCCAAGATATTTTCTACTTATAAAGGCTTTTTGTACATTTTTTATATAAAGCACTTATTGAATTCCTATTCATTTTAAGAAGTCCTTCAGTTGATATTCTTAAACTCTACAGATAGTCCATCATAATTGCAAATAAGCGGAATTCTGTTTTATCCTTTCCCATTATTTTACTTATTTTTCTTATTAAACTGGAGAGAAAATCTAGAACAAGAATAACAAATAGGTTGCATACAGAGCCAATGCTAACCCACTGGTAGTCACAGTGAAACATCAGGCTGAGGAAGAATCTAAGGCCACTTTTTCTTGCTTCTGCATCCTAGGAAGGTTCCAGAAGAACAGCTGAGGCCCACTGAGATGAAAGTCCTGAAGCTTTCTGTTTTGTAATGCATTCATTCATCTTTCTCTATTATTTGCCACCTTCTGTATTATTGGGTTTTCTTTTTGAGTTAAATAGTTAGCTCATTTTCTCTATGAAAATAAAGCATTTTAATGCTATGAATTTACCTCTAATTATTACTTTAGCCACACTTTCTAAATTTTTATCCCTATTTTTCATCATCTTAATTTTTTCTAGTAAGTCTTTCTTAATGGTAGTTCTGATATCTTTTTAACCCAATATTTTTATGTTTAGGTGTTTGAGGCTTTAACTAACATTTTTATTATTAAATTGTGAGGATTACTGTGCTATGGTCAATTACAGTGTTATGTATAATTTTAACTTCAGGAAACTTATTCTGGGGTGTGTGTGTGTGTGTGTGTGTGTGTGTGTGTGTGTGTGTCTTATATTCTGAATCCCTATTACTCTTCCCTGGATGAGGGATCACTTCATTAGTGAATAGTTTCCTGTCATAATATGCATAAAATTATAAAATCACAGTTTGATAATGCTGCTTATCTTCCCACTTTTTAAATGAGGCTCCCTGTTTCCTCTTGCTAGACTTCCCAACTTCCAGCTGCTCATATGGTCCTCCACAATTATCTGTCCCTGTACTTCTATTATGTTCTACCAGAAGATTGGAATTTTTTTTTCTATAGCACTGAAGTGGATTTGGAGTCCCTTGCCTACAAGTCTAATGAGCACATCTATATTCTAAATTCCAGTCCATTCCTAGTCTACCTCTTCCTACTGTAGTTTACTTTTCAATAAGCCAATTAATCACAAAATATACTATCAGAGCAGAGGGAGAGACTCAGTATATTGGACTCTGTAATATCTAAACTGTTTCCAATCCAAACTGATCAGATAAACGGTATTCCAGTTCCTCTGGCCCATAGCTAAAAATATTATTCTAAAAACATGAGTTTCTTTGTTGGGAATGAAAACATCTCAACCCTGGTTTTTGAGTACAAATATTAAACAGAGTAAATTTAATGCATGCATTTTTCCACTGCATTGCTATTACAGTTTAATTTCCAATTTCAATTTCATATTTTTCATTTCATCGATACATACCAGGAAACCAATTATGAGAAAAATAAGCTATACCCTACATTTAGAATCTACTGAGGTTTGAAAGAATTTACCAGGAAAATCTTGACTCTGAACTTTTAAACTTGGTTTTTCTTTTTATTCAGCCAAAAACAAAGTTACATTGGTTTATTTTTTAAAATCAACAAAAGTCAGCACTGTGGTGAAATTTTAAACACCTGCAATAACATAAAATTTGCTGAACCTGCACATTTATCCCCATCAATTACTACAGAAATATCAAATTCTCTATGGTCTGATATATGAGAATGTCAGTAATATCCCTTTAATCCTGACAGTTTTTCAGGCAAAGTTGAGAATTCATAAACAAGATCATAGAATTCTTCTGCTAGTTCCATCACTGAACTTAGGGATCAAGATCAATAATCAACTTCTTTGATTAACCATTAACATATAAAGTCAGGTTTACCATTCAGAAGTGCTTTATGACTAAATATCCCAAAACTTATTTTAATTAACACCAAGCCCAACTCTAAGACAGTTGAAGAAAACAAAATTACTTTAGAATCCAAGAAAAAGGAAAGTAACACTAAACTGCCATACTTAACTAAATTTTTTCAGAGTCATTTTTTAAAGAAATTAAAGTATATACTATAAAAAGATGTTTATTTTCTTATATAAGATGTAACCAATGGGGGAAACTGGGTGAAGATTCATGTGACTTCTCTGTACTGTCTTTGCAACTTCCTGTAAATCTATAGTTATTTCAAAATAAAAAGATTTTTTTAAAAAGAACTTGCAAAACGAGACAACGTGAATGAATCTCAAAAAACTTCATGCTAAATTAAAGAAGCCAGACACAAAAGACGCATATTATACAATTCCATTTATAGGAAATTTCTGGAAAATGGCATAATACAGTAAAAGAAAACAGTTGCTGAATGTGAGGCTGGGGGTAGGAGTGAGGATTAACTGTAAAGGGAAGCAAAGGAACTTAAGGTGAGTGCAGTCTTCTAAAACAGGACTGTGGTGATAGTTACATAGCCAAATACATTTACTAAAACTGTACATTAAAATTGGTGAATGTTGGGCCGGCCCAGCGGCGCACTCGGTAGAGTGCGGCGGTGCTCCCGCCGAGGGTTCGGATCCCATATAGAGACCGGTCCACTCACTGGTTGAGCGCGGTGCGGGCGCGACACCGAGGGTTGCTATCCCGTTGCCGGTCACGGTACGGGCGCGACACTGAGGGTTGCGATCCCATTACCGGTCACGAAAAAAGACAAAAAGGAAAAAAAATTGGTGAATGTTATAGAATAAAATTATACTGGAATAAAACTGTATAAAAAAGGTTGATGGTAGAATCTATGTGGGGGGTATATGGGTATTAATGTAAAATTCTTTTAACTCTGCTGTATATTTGAAAATCATCATAATAAAATGTCAAGGAAAATTAAAGTTCTCATAAACAAAAGAATTAGAAATCAAAAACACAGTGTTTTCCCTTGGTAGCTCACAGTTCAAGAAAGGTTTTATAAAAAGGTAAGTCAGTAGCATCCATTCAGTCTAATGATCCCATATCCCACATATACCATGTTGAAGCCCTTGTTTAACAATGTGTTATGGATAAAGGAGCCCTGGGATTCCAATCCTCCAATCAAAGCTGTCAGTCTGGACACTGCTCCAAAAATCCATAAGCTGCTGCTAAGGGTAGCTGGTTACTTATTTAGCTACAGGATGGAAACCCAAGCACAAACATCTTACATGTTTTAATTACCATGTGGAGAAAATTCAAGATGCAGCTATCTGCAAATTATAGTATTAGAAATATCAAAATACTCAAGAAATAAAAACCTAACTCAGAGTTTATACATAAGACTCATAAATTTTCCACAAAAAAATTATCCATGAGAGGGAAAAAAATTCAAATGTGGTTACATTCCCATTAAAACATCATCTTCCACAAGCCTTTAATTAAATTCCAATCCACCAATACCCAAGCATCTTATTATACAATTAGCAGGAAATATTAGACTTAAGCAGAAAAACAGGTAATGAGAAACTGAAAATTTGAAATCATAAAAAGTACTACACTTGTGGAGAGAGAACACCTTTTGCATTTAGTATACAACTTTCTAAGATTCCTATTTTTATTACTACTACTAAATTTATGCATATCCCAATTTCAAAAGACAAAGTGGTCTCAGTAGGCCTTTTAAAAAAAATGAAAGAACTTTTATACCTCCACAGATGTAGTATCTAAAGAGAAACAGACATTTTCATATAATACTAATCTTAAAAAATTTTTTAAATGTTTTTTTTTTAATTGCTGATTTTTATACCAAAGGTGTACTCCTTAAAACCTTCACAGGTAATACATACATTTTATTTTTTTATGATGATTTTTTTTTTTTTAGTCTCGGTGGCTGGCTGGCAAGGGGTTCCGAACCCATGACCTTGGTGTTACAAGGCTTCACTCTAACCAACTGAGTTAACTGGCCAGGCTGTACATTTTGACATATTTATTAGCAACCATGAATACGTAAATTAAAATGTCAAAAATTATTAGAATTAAACTGCATGTTTCTAATTTGTTACTTTTCTAATTCCCAACTATAATCAATAAAAGGGATGTTATGTACTTACTATATATCCCACTGTGCCTGTAGGAGGATTATAAGTAATGAATGGGGGACACCCTACAGAGACCTTTTCAAAGTGAATTTATGTTATGTACATTTGCCCCTTTTAAACTCAAAGAGTGTGGGGGAAGGGGTTTTTAACCAATTACTGATCCTTAAGTCTTATAGTAATTACAATGATTAGTAAAATACATGAGTTCTACAACTGCTAACAAATGAAAAATAAGATATAGTCTAGTCTACAGATGTAATCTGTTTTACCAACTCTCTGATTAAATAATCACCAGAGAAATAAGTCAAGAATTTACCTTTGTACTGGCCACACCAATCTCAGGACCAGCATTAATGTGAACACCACAATCTGTCTCCCTTGATATGGAACTGCCAACTGTATTTGTGATCCCCACAGTTAAAGCACCTCTCTCCTTACAGTACCGAAGACCCATCAGGGTATCTGCTGTCTCACCTGTGTAATAAGTATGACAAAAGTAACACACAGAGCAGTTTCAGCATATGCTGTTTCTCAGATGCAAAAACAGATTGACCACACTTTCAACAATATTATTTATTTTAAATTAAATATACAACCTGCACTTAAAATAATAAATTTATAAAACATTAGTAATAGGCTTTTTAGGATCTCTTTTCCTTCTCTGTCTTTGAAAATTCAGCTCTTTGAGCATACAAGTTTCACTTTTACTAATTGATAAAGAATTATGTAATATTAAAATAAATCTGTATTTTTCAAGTCATCTGCAATACCAGTTTTTGCCAAGATATGCTAGCATTATTAGAAAGAATAATTTTCCTTTCCTTCAAGACCTTAAATTAACAAACCTGATTGACTAAGGAAAAAGCAAACATCATCTCGAAAGACTGGCGTGTTTCTATCCAGGAAGTCACTGGCTAGTTCCACCATCACAGGCAACTCAGTCAGCTCCTCAAGAACTTGACGTGTCTACAGAGAAAAAATGACTTGTTCACACAACTGTCCTTCCAATACTCTTTCCCTGGACTTCTTTGGACTCAATGTATAGTTCTCATTTTTTCTGATTATAAAAATAACATAACATGCGCTATGTTAGAAAACACAAACAATACAGATTAAAGCATAAAAAATAAAACTTAAAAAATCAAAATCCCAAACCCCAAATCAAAAATCCAACGATAAGCACTGTTAACACTTTAGTACAAGTCTCTTTAGACAACCACCAATGAATACATTCTTATAAGCAAATACACCCACAAATATAAAATATTTTGAGAAGTAGAAAAGGCACTGTTCTAAATCAGCTAGCTGTGTGTGATCTCTAACTTCCCAATCCCTAATCTCTAAAATGAAAATTCATGTAATACCCAAGTCACTGAGGGATTTCAAACGAGGTAAAAGATGTACAAATACTCAGTGAAAAGTTAAACATTTTAAAAATGCAATGTAGAAAAAAAAATGGAATGTATTAATAAATAGTACCTTTCCAAAAAAAAAAAATAAAATAAATAGTACCTTTCCAAAAAAATAAATAAATAAATAAATAAACAAATAAATAAATAAATATATATATATATATA
>NW_007732147.1:51397-73442 GCF_000696425.1 Galeopterus variegatus
ATATATATATATATATATATATATATCAATACATTTTAGAAATCCAGTTTAAGAAGGCTCACTACTTTCAAACTTTGTAGTATTAGGGGTGGGGATGAAGTAGGGGGTAATATCTGTCTGTTTAAAGAGCATCTTAACATTCATTTTACTAAATTTCCATTCTAATTAAATTCATTTTACTCTAAACATCAGAAAAATAAAATTTTAGGCAGCAGAAACTTCAGGCCCTACATATGTATACAGTTGGTGCTGCTTTAATCCTAACTCTGGAGACCACCTATCAGGACAGACTTTCACAAGCCTCTTCAGGCAAGGGGCCCTGCCCCTCAGCCTCCACCCCCACCCCATCTCTGCATTCCTCCTTCACAGCAATAAAGAATTGTACATGTGTCCTTACTTCACAGCCCTGTAACTCTGGCTTGCCCACAAATTTAAACAGAATTATTTTGTTCTGTTTGAGTCCCCTAAGGACATTAAATATTAAATGACTTTGGTTTGGCACTTTTTAACAATATTATAACATTATTTGCAGAAAATCTTTGAAGATAAAATGTTCTTATTTTTGGGCCGGCCCGGTGGCGCACTGGAGAGTGCGCTGCTTGGGAGCGCGGCAGCGCTCCCGCCGAGGGTTCGGATCCCATGTGAAGACCAGTTCCCGCTCACTGGCTGAGCGCAGTGCGGGCACAACACCGAGGGTTGCGATCCCGTTGCCGGTCCCCAGTACGGGCACAACAACGAGGGTTGCGATCCCGTTACCGGTCAGTAAAAAAGACAAAAAGGAAAAAAAAATGTTCTTATTTTTAATTATCTTTTTCATTGATGTATTTTATTTACTAATTATACATAAATAAGTTGCTGATACTAAAATGCTAAATGTTTTCCCTCAAACAAATGTAAATCAAACATTTCCCTCCACTGTACAATATAAATGTTAACAATGGAATTACATTATTCAAAATAAAAAGAGACAGATACAAATCTGGCAACTTACCAGATATTTAAAAATAATATACCCCAAAAAGATAATCTCAAGATATATCTGTGCTAATGTATAGTTTGCTCTTTCAGTGGAAGCAACTTTTTATAAATACAAAGAATGACATATTTTCACCATAAAAGAATAACTTAATGTTATAAATTCCATGGCATGCCACTGTAAAACTCAGAAACAATTAAAATTTTGAAAAGCATGCTATACTTAGAATGATTTGAGTGTAGTCTGTTGTTATTGTTCAGGACACAGAGGATATACTAAAAAAAAGTCATGCAAATGTGTCATTCACGCTTGACCCCAAAAACAACAATAAAAAGGTAGAATAGAATTAATGGAATAAATGGAAATAATTTGTATGATAAGTCACAGAGGGGATTTCTACTGTTTCTTAACAACTGTAGTCCTGGCATTCACACACACACACAAAATAACCTTTATCACCTCATATTTCTAAATTAGTTCTAACATAGCATATAATTTCTGCCCCCAAATTCAGGCTTATCCTTAGATAAAGCATTTAATCAAGTTTTTTATTTCTGAATACAGGGCTCACTCAGTAATAGATCAAGCCACCACTGACTCATCCTTTCTTTAATTTACACAAATGTCTTTAATTCATTCTTCTTTCCATGCTCAAAACAATCGCTTTCTTAGAACTCTTCCCTTCAATAAACTTCCCTTTTAGGACCATGTAAATTTCCTTTTGGTGAGGTGGGATTAGAGGGAGGGAGGTGGCTTTAGAGAAGAGCAAAGCTCACTGAGATGCAAGGGCTGTGGTGACCAGATAGTTTCACTCACTAGTGAAATGCCTGGTTCCCACAAGTGTAAGTTAATAATATTTATGCCCCAGAAAATTAAAAATTACTATGTCATGAACTTTGGAAATCAATCCTAAAAGCAGCAACTGAATGTGAGGGTCTTCTGTACATCAGCAGCACATAAACTCTCTCTTTATAAGAAACTTCATGTGAATCTGACTCATTGAACTAAAAGCAATCACATTCCGATGCTTCTGCACTGACAACCAATACATGTCTTTGACACAGAATTTTGGCTTCAAAAATAATAATTTAAAGAACAAAGTCCGACAAAAAGCACACTTCCTTTCTTTGCAGAAATGTGCCCACAAAGTAAAAATCCTTTTGAGGTTCCCACATGTTACCAGCCATCTGTCTGGGGCAAGTGAACAATGAATGCTAAGTAAAACCCATTGACTACTCTTATACAAGTAGGCATACTCCCTACAAGTCTAGGACGATGCAAAAACTCTCCCTTCTCTGTCTTTCGTGAAACCAGCTGTAGGTGGTGTATCTGTATATCTAAGGATCTTTCTACAGCAGATCTTGCGTTGATAAATAATTCTAAGCACCTATTAAAATATTCCCTCCTGCCTTCCTGGATTTTGTCATGGCAAACGTGAAAAGATAACATGTTTTAACAAAGTATAGTTTTACAGGGTATGTTACTAGAGCTATCTAGTATTAGTATCTGCAGATATCTCCTAATATATCTAACATAACAGAATTTTAAGAAGCCACTTACTGCTACACCAGCATGGTAACTTGTTCCACAAGCAATAAGAATCAAACGCCGACACCTCTGGATCTCCTTAATGTGATCCTTCAAGCCACCCAAATTCACTGAAATAAAAGTTTGCACATATAATTATTTAGTAAAGAACCATGTGAAATAGGCAATCACTTTTCTTGAGTGTCCACTGCCAATATGAGAAATAATGCTGCCATTTTAAAGAATTCATATTCCTCTTAGGGAACACAGTTCTCCATAGTTTTGAAAAGTAAATTAAATAGGTCACAACTTAATTGGCCCTTCCCAAACTTATAACTGACCTTATCCAACCTCCTAGAAATCCACACAATTACAGTGTTTATCACATTCTATCCTGTTTAGTCATGTCTACATTCCTTTTTTAGATTAAAAGTTATCTTAAAGGAAAAAACTATACAGACACAAACAACAGATCAGTAGATGCCAAGGGCTGGCGGTGGGAGGGGGTTCTACATTCCTTTTTTAGATTAAAAGTTATCTTAAAGGAAAAAAACTATACAGACACAAACAACAGATCAGTAGATGCCAAGGGCTGGCGGTGGGAGGGGGCTGACGACAAGGGGCACAAAGAAATTCTTAGACGGAATTGTTCTACATCTTGACTTTGTAGAGGTCAGGATTATGACTATGTTGTGGAGGTTGTATAAACTCGGAATTGTACACTAAGAATGGTGAATTTTATTATATCTAGTCATATCTCAAAGCCAGCCTGGAAAAATAATTGTCATCGTTATGTTCATTTCCCTTCCAGTGCCCAGAACAGTGCTGTGTATGCAACATAAACCCACTCTCCTCTCCACCTCTGCCATCTCAGTTATGCTGTCTCCATTCACCTCACTGCTCCTTGACTGCACCTATCCCTCCAAATCTACCTTCAACGCTATCGCCCTAAACCAATGTCTCTCCCTGGATGAGAGCAACAATCCCGACTGTTCTAATCCTCTGTTCTAATCTCAACCTCCTGGAGTCTGCTCTGCACACAAACACACAGCAGAATGACCTTTAAAAACAGAAATCTGATCTTGAAACCCTCCAATGAAGTCTGTCCTCTTTTCCTTTTTCTGTCTCTTTAGCTCTTTGTGTTCTTCTACGTATGTCTTGTCTAGGAATTCTACTCAAACTAGTTTCCTACCTGTAGGAAATTCTCACTCAACATTCACTCAATCAATTATTCAACTAACATTTCTTGAGTACCCATCAAGTGAATATACTGGTCAAGGCACTGAGTTCTAGACTGAAATAGGTCAGATTCTGGCTGAAGAGAAGGATGTGTACCTCCTCGTGGACATCTTCCTCCGGCTCTCTCTGAATCATCACTCCACTGTCTACTCTGTCTCTGCTCTCATCTCTCCACCCTTTTTTCTTATTTGGTTATACCATAAAACCAAGGTATATGTTTTTACTTTTTAGCTTTTTGAATATTTTTATGTTCTTTTTTGAATTTCACTAGTGAAAGAGGGTATTAAGTTTCTCTACTTTAAAAAATCAGCAAAATGGAAAATAAAACAACAAAAAGTGTCATTGGCTTCTCAAATAACTTAGCATCAAATCCAAACTCCTTATTATAGCCTTGAAGTTCTACTTGGTCTGTCTCCTGCTGAGCTCTAACCCAATCTCCTAGTACTTTGCCTCTTACCCACAACAAGCCAGCCAGACTGGCCTTCGTGCTATTCCCGCACTAGACCAGGCCTGCTCCAGTGCCTCTGCTTGCAGTGTTTCCCACAGACCTTTGCATGCTCTGCAAAGGTTTAGGAAGAAAGGATACAACAGTAACAGGTTGGGATGGGGTCATGCAAAGGCAAATCAGTTTGGAGACAACTCAGTATAGAAGCAGACAGACTACCAGAGAGAGATGCATTGCACATGATGACCAAGAATGATAGGAAGGTAAAATGGTAAGATTAGCAGGCCACAGTGTTTCACTAAAATTAGTTCTAGCAAATTCTTGGTGGCTGAGGGAAGTATGTGGTACTTCTGGAAGGAGTTGCCCAAGGTCTGAATTAATGATGCTTTTGAGAGATTCTGAAAAGGCAGGCAGGCCATGGCCATGGGAAACAGCAAGGATGCCTGGTGAACGGGTTGGGGTAAAAGAAGACTCAGAACAACAGTGAACATATGGGGACTAGTCCGGCACCAAGAATGACTAGCAATGCAAAATTCAGCAAGACACTCAACCTGACAGAGCCTCAATATCCCCATCTTAACATCGAAAAACTGCTATCCTGTTTATAGTAATTTTATGCCCATAATATAGATAATATGGGGACTAGTCCGGCACCAAGAATGACTAGCAATGCAAAATTCAGCAAGACACTCAACCTGACAGAGCCTCAATATCCTCATCTTAACATCGAAAAACTGCTATCCTGTTTATAGTAATTTTATGCCCATAATATAGATAAAAGTGCTTTTTAAAATCATGAACTTCTAAAGTTTGTCTCATTCTCTTCCCTTATAAAACAAATCTTTTTTCCTGACTTTACTTCCATAAGTACCATACACGGTATTTACTGCTACTGTCCCAGCTTCTAGCTCAACTGTTTTCAACAATCCCCTCAGCCCGCACAGGCAGATGTAAGTCTAGTTTATACTGCTCCTGTTTCTCTCCTGGTCCCCACCTCCCTCACCTATCACTGTAGCCCAGACAGGACAACATCCTAACTGACAACTCATCTCAGTCTCACCCCTCCGATGCACACTGGATAAGAGTACCCAGTTCACCTCAGTAGAGCACAGCACTGACCGCCCCTAGCTCCTTGGTTTTCCATAACTCCGTAATTTTTACAAAAGGAGATACCTTACACATCACAAAGCCCCAACTCCCATGTTGGAATGCATTCAAGGCCCTCCCTAGCAGTTCCTTTTACCTTCTTTCTGAGACTTATTTCTCTTTACTCCTCTTCAAACACTAGATCTAGCAGACAAAGTAGACTACATATTATTCCCTAAACAGCTTTCCAACTATTTTTCCACTATCTTCCTCTTAGCAAATGCCAACTTCTTGCCAATTGAAATGCTCCCATTTGATCCTCACCTATTTAAATCTTCCAAATCCTTCAAAAGCCACACCTACCTACTTCATGAAGCCTTCCCATATCCCAAAGCCCCTTCCCACAGATTCATTCTGTGCCTTCCCTAAATTCAATGGCTAACTTTGAACTTCAAGCATTTCAACATTCACCACTATCCATCTCCAGAACTTTTTAATCACCCCAAACTGAAACTATGTACCTATTAAATGATAACTCCTCATTTCCCCTCCCTCCAGTCCTCGGTAACCATTAATCTCTACTTTTTGTCTCTATGAATCTGACTATTCTAAATATTTCCTGTAAGTGGAGTCATACACTAAAGAACTTTTAAAAGATGGCTGGGCTCCACTGATGGCGTCCTCGGTAACCATTAATCTCTACTTTTTGTCTCTATGAATCTGACTATTCTAAATACTTCCTGTAAGTGGAGTCATACACTAAAGAACTTTTAAAAGATGGCTGGGCTCCACTGATGGCTGGCAGCCATAGTTGTTCTACAAGGATGTAAAGGACAAGGAACTTTCAGGTTGTTAATGGCATCCCTCATAAGAGACTTCAAAACAATAAAATAATTCATATTTTTATTACCAGTATAGTCATCAAAGTTGACTCTTCCTCTCATTGTGTTCACAACAGACTCTGGCTGCTCAAAAATTTCCTTCTGCATAAATGAACTGAAGTTGCCTACGGTAATAGAAATTACATAATTAAAATAAAAATTAACAAACCAAATAAGAAATTTGTACACAACTAAAAGTCTATTTCCTTTAACATAATCTCAGCAAACAACAGAGAACCATATCCACATATGACTGTCTAAAGGACTGGATCAATATATTTCACTCTATTTGAAGAAAAATGAGAAAGTAAGGAGAAAAAGTCACTTTTATAAACTTCATACCTAAAATGTGCAGCTAGAGCAAAAAAGGGGAATGAGACAAGCTTAAGTTCTGGAGCCAGACCTAGGTTCAAACCATGGTTCTATCCTTTACTATCTAAGCTGGGAAAATTCCTTACTCTGTAAAATAAGAATAGCATTTACTTCATAGTGTGGATAGTAGTGTGGATTCATATAGCAAGGAAGTTGACATATGGTGGTTATATAACAAATGCTATCTTTTATTCCCACCACAACCCCATCAGAAAGGAGAATAAAAAATCAAAATCACAATAATCGTAATAGTTAATAGCAGCAAACATTATATAGGTCTAAGTGTGTCAGGTACTGTTCTAAGGTCATCATATATATTAGTTAGCTCTCTTAATCCTCAAAACAACCTTAATGAGGTAGGTTCTACTACCTCCATTTTACATAAGAGAAAACTGAAGCACACAGAGAATAGGAGAGGAAGAAGAAAACAAAACACAAACTATATTTATGTTTATACAATAGTTTAGAAATATTAAGTGTTATTTAATCTCTTTTTTATAATGTTAGAAACAACAAACCATGAATTAGTTTTAAGAACTATTGTAAGACCAGCAAATAAAATCTCTGAAGAATCCATCCCTTTTCCTGGGGTTGTCCTAATCATGTGGAAGAATCCACTCAGCATGATTACTAGAGTCAGGCTAGGACAGGAAGTAGAATGTCTCCTTTCTGTTAAGGACACCAAGCTATAACATGACAAAAACTTTCACCCTTCATGATCTGCTGAAGTTCCATCTGGAGGGTTTGCACAGCTCGTCCGGGGTGATCTCCGGCAGTTCGTTTAATTCGATGGATAGAAAGGCGGCCATCCACCACTGCTGCTACATCATCATCTTCAAGAAAGATGACGCGATTGGTGTGTTCTATGACAGCACTATAAAATGTTCAAGGAGATATTACCATCAATAACCAAGGATCGTTATTACAAACACAACAATCATTAGGATATAAGGACCAAATTTAAATACAAACTCTATCATCCTGCAATATCTCTAACAACTTTCTAGTTGTCAATGTCATCACCTACAGGGAATGGGGGCAAGGAGAGGTGGTCACTGTAGGCAAAAAATAAAAGGATCTCTGCACAGCAATCTAAACCAAATTAGATTAGATAAAAAAGCATGGCCATTTCCCTCTCAGTCTATCTCCATCACCAAATCCTGCAATTTTAACTCCCAAATACTTTTCAAAATTTCTCTATTCCACCACCATAACCAGTCCAACCAACCATCAGGTCATTGGCCGGACTAATATAGCAACCTCCTAACTTGTCCACCCACATTCTCTCTTATCTCCCTCCATCCATTCTCTATTTCCAAGAAAACTGATGGGAAAAGGCAACAATAATCAAGATTTCTCCCTTACCCAACAAACCACATGATGGCTTCCCTTTGTCTCTTAGGAAAACAACAAAATGCCTAACTGTGACCCCTATACCTCCTTCTCCAGCCTCATCTCCCACTAAACTTCCTCTCACTTTCTCTAATCCAGCCACATTCACACCCATCCCAAGCTCTCATAGCCTGAGCCATCTGCAGAGAATGAATGTTCTTCCCTCCACCTCTTCACCAAATTAATTCCTAATCTCTCCTTAAATCTCAGTTCAAGGTGTCAATCCCTTAAAGAAATTTACTCACAAGAAGGTAAATCACCGTCTTATAGGTATTCTGTAGCTCATCACAGCTTGAATTCTACACTTGTGTGATTGTTTAAAATTTGTCTCTTCCATTACAGAAAAGGTCCTTAAGGGCAAGTAATATTTTTATCTTTGCTCATCATTAACTCCTGCGGTTAGCATAAAGCTTTGCTCAGAGTGCTCAATATGAATGCATGAATAAATTTTAAAAAGAGGCTAGTATGTTTCTGCAATTTCCAGTTTATTTAAGCCATAACTGACAACTCTGTACCAAACATACTTAATGACAACAATGACACATCTTAGCACTGACATCTTACACACCTGCAAAAAGTAGAAAACAGTGACACTTGTTTTCCCACTGAGATAATACATGCCCTGAAGTCCTAAATAGCATCATTTTCCCATTTTTATTATTTCCTCTTATTTTCTCGCACAGTGAACGACTCAAATACTTGTTGGTAGTTTTAGTGAGTCTATTTTATCATCATTACTATTAGCATTTCATTTACAAATGAATCTTAACATCCACTGCACTTTCACTCAAAATGTCTTAGTCTAGTACTATTTCTTTACAAAAGTGATTATATTGCAAATTACTTCTAAATATAAAAGATAAGTGTCCACATTAAACTGAAACTACAATGACTTAGCAACTATACTATAACTGGTTGGATAGTAACTAAGCCATTCTATTCTCCAATCGAAAATCTCTCCTCCCTACAAAACCTAGGTAAAGCTCCTAAAAGAAAAAAATACAAGAGTTCTAAAGTAAATACACTGGAAGAAGTCTCAAGGAATATATGTGTTGTTGGTAAGCTGATCTACATGCTTTGAAGTGAGAGAAAAACTCTTCTTTTTTTTTTTTTTGTCTTTTTGTCTTTTTTTGTGACCGGCAACGGATCGCAACCCTCAGTGTCGCGCCGGTACCGGACCGGGACCGGCAACGGGATCGCAACCCTCGGTGTTGCCCCCGCTCCTCGCTCAGCCAGTGAGCGGCCGGTCCGTATGCGGGATCCAAACCCTCGGCGGGAGCGCCACCGCGCTTCCCAAGCAGCGCACTGCAGCAGTGCGCCACCGGGCCGGCCCAAGAAAAACTCTTCTTATAGCCCCATCTCCAAAAGGTCTCCAATATTTCCTTAATTATGAAAATCCTCTTATATAGACTGACTAGATTTATACAAAATGACTTCTTGGTTTCCTGTAGTACATAAGTTTTACTAAAAATTCTCTTTGAATCAATGAAGGAAGTTCACCTTGCATCAGAAGCAAAGTAATACTCCACAGCTTTTTCTTCAACAGGGAAAAGGCAAGTTGTGCTGTCCACCCGAGAGAGATTGCAGCTTCCTTTCTTGTCTTTGCCTAGAGCATATAGATAACATGAATAGGCAAACATGTAGAAAATCATGGCCAATATGGAAATATGCACAATTTTCTACAAACTCAACAAAAAACCCCATAGCAACACAAAATAATTTCAGCAATTTAAAAATGCCAGGTAGATCACCTATTTCCATGCAATAAGCCAATAAAAACAGACAAAAAGTGTAGAGTGAAATAGCAACTATCAAAGAGTGCACGGCACATAATAGTGCTACATTACAAATGTTTTAATATAATATTTCTTTTCCAGGTAAAAGTCAAATAATTCATTAATATCATTAAGTTTTTTTTAATCAAAAGTATGTATAGACTAATCTTAATTTAACTTTATTCAAAACTTGATGGACTTACACATAAGTTTGTGTACCTATACTTATCACAAAAACTACATTAAGATATAAAAATTATGCAATAAAAAATAAAATGACTAGTGGCAAATTAATTTTTATTATCTGATAATAAAACATCTCTAGATTTTAACAGCAAGTTAGTATAACAAATCAAGTTGTAGTCTACACTAATTTTGATTTACAAATAAAACAAAGATACATATCAAACTAACCATGGTATATCATATGTGGCACCTACTGCTAGAGATTGCAAATATTATAAACCAAAACCCTCTTCTTTCTTAAAAGAAGTGTAAGAAAACCCAATTTTAAGTCAGGATAAAGTATGATCCTTTTGCAATAATAATGTCCTTTTAATTCTAGTACTTCAGAATTCTGGCATCTCAGCTTAATTTGTCAAGTAAGTCATTGATGAATAATATTTTTTTCTTTTTGCTCATTTACAACTAATGTCATAACTGGAAAGCATACTGAAGTTTGATAAATAAGCCAAATATAGGAAAAAATCTATTAAGTGAAGACTACAAAAATGCCCTACAGACAAAAAAGCACCTTTCTCCAAGGCCAGGACATAGTAACCCTTATAACCTGTGGACACAACAGCCAGAGAATACCATACATGCACTTGTAAAAACTTGTCTTTATCCTCTAAAATGCATGTATAAAGAGCTGGTAATTATTCTTAAAGAAGTACAGCCAAAGTTCTCCACTACCTGTGATTATCTGGTGTGTTTGAGGCATGAAAACAAAGTAGCTCTTCCCATTCAAATTCAACAGCAAAAAAGGTATGGAACTTTGAAAAACAAGTATAAGATGACATTGTAGGAGAAGTAACACTATAGAAAAATAACAGATTGGTGATTGCCAGGGTCTAGGAATGGGACAAGGGATGACTACAAAGAGCAACTCAAAGGAACTTTTTGGGGGATGAAATTGTTCTGCACCTTGATCGTGGTGGTGGTTATACAAACTATTTGCATTTGACAAAACTAATGAAACTACCCATCAAAAAGAGTGACTTACTATAGCTAAAAAAAAGTGAATTAAAAAACAGGTAAAAGGATAGCCCAGTACTGACATTTTGAAAATAAATACAACTAGCTTTGGTAATAAAATGTCCTAACGGGGTTGAGTTTTACTCTGTTTCCTTCAAATATCAATCATTTCATTCTTCAAGTAACAAAGTATATTTAATTAAAATATTTAAAAGAATTGAGATATCACTGCCGATTTAAATAAAAAAAATTACTACTTGACATCTATACAGCTCTTACAATCTACAAATGTTTTCGCATTGATTATTATCTCATCTGATTTGATTTAAATGTAATATAATTATCATCCCTGTCCTACAGATAGAAAGATGGCTTTATCTGGTCAGTGGTCACACCTGGAAAAAACAGCAAAAGCCTAAAAGCCGGACCAGTGTTCTCTCCTTTACATAGCCTCTTCAATAAGAGGCTATTCCTTTTAAACTAAATTTCATTGAGCCACACATTACCTACCTACTAGGAGTTAGAAAACTAAGAGTTACCCCAATTTCAAAAAGCTCTGTCACATAATAAATTTTTCTTCCAACTTAAGAACTCAGCCAATGTTTTTCCATTGGTATTTCTAAAAGCAGCCCAAGACAATGTACAAGGTAACATATAGATAATATATACATGAATAGAATTATTAGCAGAAATCTGGAATTCTGAATACAAATCCTGTACTCTCACTGGTAGATTAGTTTTTCTTCTGAAAAGGGGGGACAGGAGAGGTAGGGGGAGAAGATAAGAAGAAATTCTAACATCTCAGGATTAAAGGTTGTTTAAGGAAATAAATTTCTGCCCTAGATAAAAAGCAGCCAACATTCAAAAATGAATGTGTTGGGCCGGCCCAGTGGTGCGCTGGCGAGTGCGCTGCTTGGGAGCGCGGCGGTGCTCCCGCCAAGGGTTCGGATCCCATGTGGAGACCGTAATAACTTCGTATAGCATACATTATACGAAGTTATACGATCCTAACTGACAACTCATCTCAGTCTCACCAACATTCAAAAATGAATGTGTTGGGCCGGCCCAGTAGTGCGCTGGTGAGTGCGCTGCTTGGGAGCGCGCCAAGGGTTCGGATCCCATGTGGAGACCGGTTCCCGCTCACTGGCTGAGCGCGGTGCGGGGTGCGCTGGCGAGTGCGCTGCTTGGGAGCGCGGCGGTGCTCCCGCCAAGGGTTCGGATCCCATGTGGAGACCGGTTTCCGCTCACTGGCTGAGCGCGGTACGAAGTTATACGATCCTAACTGACAACTCATCTCAGTCTCACCGGGAGCGCGGCGGTGCTCCCGCCAAGGGTTCGGATCCCATGTGGAGACCGGTTTCCGCTCACTGGCTGAGCGCGGTGCGGGCGCAGCGCCGAGGGTTGCCGATCCCGTTACCGGTCAGTAAAAAAGACAAAAAAGAAAAAAAAAAAATGAATGTGTTTACGGTACTTTGCTAAATGTTTTTCAAGAAACCAGGAATTATACGTTAATAATATAGGTTTCAAATTTCTGAACCTACCATTCCCTGTCTTTTACATAAAAGCTTTTAGTAATAAGTAAATGGAAAAGCACACTGTTGCTGTTTGTGTAATTATATCAATAAAATGATCCATGGTTTGTATAGCTAAAGGCCTATACAAAAAAAAACTTCAACCATAAACAATAAAAAAGAACAATGACTTCAAATTCAAATAAAGCCAATCAAGATATAAAATATAAATCTAAACATAAAATGTCATGCATAAAATAAGGTCCATTTAAACGTTGAAACACGTTTAATTAAAAGTTAAGTGAAATTATATAAATAACTACCACTTAGTTCAATCTATAATAACCTAGCACACAATGCTCTTTCCCTAATTTAAGCATGTATCCTACATGACTACAAAGCAAAGAAAAAAATACTTTACAATTTCAATTATTTTCTCAAATCTCACCGATTTTAATGAAACAAATTATTAAAAGTAGTTTTCTAAATGCCAAAAGCAGACAGACAAAATATACTCTGCAAATTAGAAAAATAATGTCAAACATGTTTCTCCATAAAATAAGCATATTTTTAGAGGCCCAGCACATTCATTCACTCCAAGAACAAAGAATTAGTAAAGAATGAACTAAAGAGGATAAGATTCCTCCCCATCCATGCAGAGTGCATTTCCCACCTCTTTCTCCCTGTGATCCCCACCGTGTGAATTTTGATCCAATCTGAGTCCTAGCTAAAAATATACAACAGAAAAAAATTCTACTCGTCAGAGAACTCACAAAATCACATCTTTTTCATGTCTAGACAGAACTGTATATATACATATGTGGATCTGACCAAAGGAACATTTATTTCAACTTAAGGAAAATAATTCTTTACATCTACTGCACTCAATTTATACATTTTCCCCACAGTATGATGTAGGAGCAGTTTTACCTGTTCTGTAGAGTATTGGAATGTGATCAGTAGAAAGTTTATGCTCACTCCGTACACCAATCAACAGAGGGCTACCTCGCCTGTAAATGCAAGATTAGTCAGAACCAAAGTATTTTTATAAATAATGCATGAACAATAAAAAATTTAAGTTTAATAAGCCAACACTCTTCAAACGTTTAAATTCTCCCTCCAAGCTTGACTTCAGATATAACAAAAGAACTAGATAAACAGAATGTTTACAAAATATTCTCTAGCAGAGGTCAGCAAACTGACCCACATGCCAGGTTTGTCTATTTTAAAAAATAAAGTTTTTTTTTATTGTTATTATTTCTTTTTTAAATTGACAAATAAAAAGTTTACTAAATAAAGTTTTATTGGAACATAGCCAGGACCATTCTTTTACATATTTTCTGTGGCTCCTTTCACACTACAACAGCAAAGTTGAGTAGTGGATGCAGAAGCTATATAGCACAGAAGGCCTAAAATATTTACTCTCTGGCTCATTCCAGAAAAACTTTGCCAATCCCTGTTCTGTAACAATATGCTTAAAACTTTTCTCCTTTTTAATGTTACATGGAACCTTTCTTTCTATTGTACCCAAAAGGCTGAGATACGGGTTAGCACCTTCTCCTCAGTCACCCTGCCTTCAGATTAAAAATAACACTCTCTTACCAAATTTTAGGCCTCCTTACTGTTCTAAAAAGGACTTCATGATAAGGCCTAAATATCCTAACAAATGTAGAGATGGTACAATTATCTAGGAATCTGTCTAGAATACAAAGATACTTCAAAAAAGTTCATGGAAAGATTTGCATTATCTTTTAATTCTATTTTTCCATAAACTTTTTGAAGTATCTTTGTATATTTTTCCAAAAAATATGGAGAAAGTTAATGTTTAAGGCCTGAAATCAGAGAATACTCAACGTCCAAATTCATAAAGTAACCATAGTTTACCCCCCCCACACCTCCAGACAAAAGGGCAATTATAAATGCCAACATGTATTTGCTTTAGTAAGGGATTCTGTTAAATGGAAGACTGATAAAACAATAGTCAAGAAGCAGCATATGAAAATAAATATATTCACACAAATACCTCTGAGAAAGGGCAGAGTCTTTATAGTAAAGGGTCATTTATAGTCTATAGAGAATAAACTCGTAACTCAAATGTTTCAAATATAATTAGTCATTATTAGATTTATATGTACCTTGTACCAACTGCTTGTCCAGGAAAATGAACACTTTTAAATACGAGTGCAAAAGCACCTTCCTGTGGAGGGAAAAAAATGCATTAGCAATATTTATTATAATCAATTATCAAGTGTGAAATGCCTAAAACATACTGGCTTTACATTGATATATTTTGTTCATGCAGGTGCTCTTTTGCACTAGTTTATAAACAAGTCTAAATTTTAGGTAGACACTCTTGAGTTTTGGTATATCCACAACGCACTTTTTTAACCAAGCCCACTCTCAAAATATGCTCAATAAATAGCTCCAAGAACAGACCATTTTAAAAGTCACCCTTTGTACATGGTACCAACATTTCTCAATAGATACACCATATTTCTCATACTATGAATTAGTAAGGGGAAGAATGAATTAGAAAAGATCCCAAGCGCATGATCCAAAACCCATTCTCTGTCCCGGTAAGTGTATACCACTGTTAACTTCCATTCTTTTTGACCTTGATATCACTAATACAAATATATACAATCACAATTATTAACATGCAGACCATACCACCCATCAACACAATCTCCTCAAGGACAGAGACTAAAGAAATTAAGAATAGATAAAGAGGGAATATGAGGTAGGAGAGGGAAGAATCACCATGGAACACAAACTGGATTACACAATGAATAGAAGAAAAAGGCTATTAGAAACAAGAAAAGGCTGAGAAGGCACACTACTCCGCCTTGGGTAAAGGGAAGGAACAAGTATCTATATTCTCCATCTTCCTAATTCCTCCTTCTGCTGCAGACATCATAAGATCTGAGTGGAGGTGGGAGGTGAGGGTCGGACCTTAGGAGGGAAGTAAAGGGCTTTTAAATGGGAGAGCTAGAGTTATGAGTGGGAGATGGGGATGTAGACATCACTATGCCCTTGGACTTTTTGGATCTTTAATGCATTTAATCTTTAACTAGGGCAACTGGGACAGGACCAAAAAGGATGCTGCTTTCTCTTCTAGGAAATACTTTCTACAGAGGTACAGAACCAAGGAAAAGCCCCCATATGAAAAATAAGTTGACTGACTATGCTGGCTCAGAGACATGCAGATGTTATCCAGAGCAAAGACTGTACTTCACTGAAGCTACCCTTGTGTTAAGTTATTGGTTGGGAAGAACACCTGAGTGAGCAAAAAGCAAGAGAGTGATGAATTTTCCATTGTGTGTATTGAGTATGTTTGTGTGGTGTGTATGGGTTTGTGTGTATGTATGCAGTTCTTAAACAAACATTTTGGATTATTTTTCATTCCCATGACACTAAACTATAATGAAATAAGTAGAATTTTAATTGTGTGTGGGGAAAGGAAGTTAATAAGTCAGTCTCTCAAAATTATTCAAGTTGAACAATCATATAATGGGAAATAAAAACCAAAAATACTCAAGAAATTAGCATAGTTCCTGCTTATCAAACCTTATTTTAAGGTTTCTCATGATTAATGTTGGCATAATTATCTTTAAATGTGCAGTTTAATACCAATTGTTGGATAACTCTCTCCACCAAGGTAGTAAAACTGGTATCTTGACTTTCCCGATTGTCATACATATACTTAACAAGCTTAGCAATTGTCTCTGTGTCTGTTTCAGATTCAAAGTCATAGCCTTTGCTTTCCTGTAAGTAAAAAGAGAGAAACAATGACACATTTAAGGAAATATTCATGATATCCAAATCTTTTCCAGAGTTTACCTCTCAAAAATCTCATTACCTAATTTCTAAATTTCTGAACATCATACCCTATTACCTGTTAATCAAAATTAAGATCACCATCTGATTATAGTGACCACAAAACAGTGTGATATTCTATATAACTGAACATAAACATAACATATAAATCTATATAATACTACATACAAACTAAATAAATTTCAAATAATTAAAATATAATAAAATATATAACACCCTAAAAACGCTAATTCCATAATGAATGTAATTATTCTTTCTTTGATGATGATACAGCACAGTCCATTAAAATAGCTATTAGCTATATGTGGCTATAATTTTAATGAAATATATAACACCCTAAAAACGCTAATTCCATAATGAATGTAATTATTCTTTCTTTGATGATGATGATACAGCACAGTCCATTAAAATAGCTATTAGCTATATGTGGCTATAATTTTAATTAAAATTAAATAAAACTTAAAATTCAATTCCTCGGTAATACTAGCTCAACAGCCACATGTGACAGTGGCTAGTATACTGGACAGCACAGCTATGGAACATCTCCATCACTGCAGAAAGTTCAATTGGACAGCCCTGAGAAGGCACTCAGGGAAGTCAACATTATATCCATTACTATACAGTATATAGCCATTTAGGACATAAAACCTTCATTTAATCTGTCCTGATTCTTCTTATATGTACTAGAAACTTTAAAAAATGAAAAACAATATCTCATAATGCAAAAGATTTCTCCCCAAAATCCCAATTTCATTTGAGTTTTTGATCATTTGTAATAAAGTCAAATAATTATTTCCTTTTCATGTAGGAAAACAGAATTGTTTCACTGTTAACAAAATCCAATAAACTACCACACCCTTGTAATTGTCTTTAGAACTACCTGATCATACGGAGATAGTGTTACACATTCCAACAACCAACCTCACTGCTTTCATTAGAAGTGTTTTCAAAGACTGGTGTCTTTTGAGGTCACTTTACTTACCAAAAACTTTTTCAAGTCTTTGTAGTTGGTGATGATTCCATTGTGAATAACAATAAATTCTAAAAGAGATAAAAGCATTGTAGAGATGACAAAAAAGATTAAAAATTTAATCAACACTATAAATCGCTATTACTATGAATAGATTTTTCTGAAGTCAAAAAATTTGTAAAATGCTATATACACTTCCAGGTGTAATCAACTATCATCTACTTCTCATCATCAGATTATCATCAGGTAGATCAGTAGCACTGTTTACATGGCTTAGCAGAAGCACAGGGAGGTGGTTATAGTGGAGAAAGAAAGAAACTGGAAATCTAGAGACATCAATTTCAGTTGTGTCTAAACTACTAACCCACAGTTACCATGTGAAAGGGGCAAGTTTACTGGGCCTGCTTTTCCTCATTTGCAAAAAGAAAGGGCTAAACTATATTATTCTCATTTTTCTGTTCATTCATTCCTGAGTATAAGTTTAAAGAGAAGGCCCTTCAAACTAAAAACAATGATCCAACTTACACTAAATAAGTTTAAGAACTAAAGTTAAGGAACTTGCTAAGAAAAACCAGTTATTCAGTTCTATAGTTAAATTTACTTGTCTGAGGTATAAATAATTCTTAGAATTCCAGGTAAATGAGTGTTAAAATATCATTCCAAGAGCAAATAAACATGATCTTGGGATAATTTTCATCTTTTTTTAATTAAATAATATCTTTGAAAAATGTAAGAACGGATAATTAAGAATTAACAAAATTATTTGTAGCCACCAATGATACATAAAAACTACCAATGTAGATTTATTATTTAAAGTTCATATAAGTCAGGAGAAAAATTACTAAGTTCAATTTTATATCAAATTATCAAAATGTTCTTAATATACTTAAATATCTGATGTTTCAGTCTCACAGTAAATGAACTTGAACTGAAATGCATTACATACCAAATAATAAAATAAACATTTTCACTAGATTTTTGAGAGATGATATCAGCGCAAAAATAAATTTAGGGAAAAAAATGTAATGCTAGACACAGAGAATCATAAATAGCGGATATAAAGCCTTAACTTAAAGCCAGATTCTTAAAACATAACTAGATATACTTTTAAGAATATTTTATAAAGGCTTTGTCAGTATTAAAAGTCTGTGTGGTCGCTAGCATTCTAACCTGATTCAATAATAATTGTTGAAGCACAAGAAACCTAAATAGGCAGCTTCTGAATTAAATTAAAAAATCAAAAGGGATAGACATACACACACATATGTATGTATTTGCTTACTTTAAAAAATGGAAGAACAGACTCAAAAAATTGGTTAAATGATATCTACAGGGAGAGATGGAATAAGGAAGAGGAAACAGGATAGAGTCTCTACTTCTTTTAATATGCCTTATTTTATAGGTGTGACTTCAGAAGTAGGCAGCTATTTTAATAATTTTAAATAAAATTGATTTTTAAAGAAAATCAATCCTTAAAAGTCAAAATAAAAATAAGACATTTTAACATAATGGTATTTCCAGCTGGTAGCACAACCACATAGAAAAGGACTATTTCTAGTAACCCTAAAACAGAGTAATTTGAGAGCATGCCTAGGGTCCTAAGGCAGCCCCACCACCCAGATGCAGACAAGAAACAAAGCATACCCAGGGTCCTAAGGCAGCAGCCAAGGGCAGCCCCCTCTGCCTGGAAGCAGGCAAGTAAAAGAGCACTCCCAGAGTCCTTAGGCAGAAGCCTAGGGCAGCCCCCCTCCACCTGGATGCAGGCAAGAAACAGCACACCTGGGGTCCTTAGGCAGGAGCTGAGGGCAGCCCTCTCTACCTGGAAGCAGACAAGAGATTTCACCTAGGGTCCTAAGGCAGGAGCTGAGGAAGCATCCCCAGGAGCACACCAAAAACACCATTTCCACCGCCACAGCCACAGCTGCTGCAAAAGTGGTGGATGCTGCAGCAGTAGCCACAGCTACTGTGCAGGTGGCCCACCAGACCTCAACTACGTTGACACAGGGAGAGTCACCAGCAGAGACCGGAAAAAGAGGAGGACATCTCTCTCCTTGAAGCCCACCCCAGAGTAACAGAAGAGGCAACTGCTCTGCCAGATGACCAAACATCAACATAGAGATACTAGAGATAAGAAAACCCAAGAAAATATGACACCACCAAAAGAGTACAGTGATTCTCAGATACCAGACCCTATATGGCAGGAAACCCTTGAACTGACTGAAAAGGAATTCCAAGCAACAATCCTAAACTCTCACTGAGTTTCAGTGAGATATGGGAAGACTCAGCTGGACAAAACAGCAAAATAAGAAAAAATCCAGGATATGAAGGAGGGAATTTACAGAGATTAATTGTCAGAGAGGTGACAGAGACGCAAAGGATTATTCAAAGCCCATTTCTTCTGAGCAGTGAGAGGCCCGAAAGGGTTACTTCCAGAACCTTCACGAGAGAAACATTCCTCGGAAATAACCCTTTCAGGCCTCTCACTGCTCAGAAGAGATGGGCTTTGAGTAATCCTTTGCGTCTCCATCACCCTGAGAGAGGTGACAATTAATACCTTAAAAAAGAATGTAGCCATTTTAGTATAGGTGTTTACAGTTATAAATTTTCCTCTAAGCACTGCATGAGCCTTCTGTCATATAAATTTTGATATGTTGCACTTTTCATGTCAAAATACTTTCTAATTTCCCTTTGATATTTCTTTTTTACCCATTGTTTATTTAGAAGAGTGCTGTTTAATTTCCACACATTGGTAAATTTTCTAATTTTCATTCTGTTATTGTGGTCAGAGAACTTATTTTCCATGATCTTAGTCTTCTTAAATGTATTAAAGATTTGTTTTGTGGTCAAAAAGAAAAAGAAAAAATTTTTTTAAAAAACGTAATAATTTGATTATGCATCCCTAGACAGACATACCCTAAGACAATAATAACAAAAATGAATCTTAGTTTTCAGTAAACATGCAAGACAAAAAAAAAAAAATCATTTCCACTAAAAGGAACTAGAGCTCCTTGGAAATAATGGCTGATTCTACGTCTGGGGCAGGATTACATGAACCTGAACATCATGGACTACCAGAACATAACGAAGACTATTGAGCCTATTGGGGTCAAGTCAAAAGGGCTCAGGAACTAACTTGAATAAGCTCCACATGGCCAAAGATGGGAAATTTGTGCATCAATATAGATAATTATTTCAGTATCTTGAAACAAACCAAATATTTGTAACAGTCAGCTGCAAACAAAAACCAAAAAACCTCATCTTAGGAAAACATTAAAACAACTTCATTTTTTTTAAATGGTCAATAAAGGGAAATAATCAAACATTTACCCTGCCTTTCCTATATAATCTGTACCTCAGGGTAACCAAGCAATTAATAAGAAATTTCTCTTTATAAAAGTATCTGAGACAACAAATGAAGAAGAAATGATAATAATGGACATTCACCATTTTACAACCCCCAAAGAAATAATTAATCTTGGCAATGATTATCAATGGCTGCTAACAACACAAAAAGAAGAACATCCAAACATTATATACCTTTAGATGCAAATAAACATCACACCAATTTATAAGAAATAGGAACAGAGAAACATGTTAAATGACATCACAGGGACAATGCAGTTAGCAAGATATAGACTGTAGGAAACTCTACAGGACAAACAACACAGTAAACTGAAAGGAAAAAGGAAAGAAAAAGCGACAACCTATAGATTAAAAGACTAAAGAGACATAAATCTAAATCCTTACCTTTTAGATACACACTTAAATATTTACAAATTAAATGCTATCTAGGTATCTGTGATATATCCTTCTGTATGATATTTACTGGTTTCCAAAAGAATATGGAAACGAGGGGTATAGGGGTATATAAACTTAACTGACCATGTATTGATAAATGTTAAAGCTGGGTAATGGGTCATCAGGTTCTGTACACTCTTTACTTCGCAATTTTTGAAATTTTCCAGATGAAACAAAAATTAAAATAACAAAAAACGTAAGAGCCTTCATTCTTCTCCCATTATCAGCCCTCTGCAATTATTCCAAAGCATGTGGAATCTGTCCATACCATTATTTTTATCAGAACGCTGGGGGTGGCTATTGACAGGATTGGGTTCTCCATGTGTTGCCCAACGGGTATGAGCTATTCCAAGGTGTACATCAAATTCTATATCCAAATCCATATCCTGTTGTTCTGAAGGACATAAAATGAAAAATTTCGATATTAAATCACACTGTAGAGAAAATATTAAATATAATATTACAGTGCTGCTCACCTGGAATATACAATTATTGAAAGTGAAGATCAGGCATATTCAGAATAGTAATTAAAAGACTTAAGAGTTAATGCAACTGAAATATTTAGGGCAAATAGTTTCAATAACAACCAAAAAACTGTATACAGAGAGTTAAAGGAAATGCAACAAAAATGTTAACAATTGGTAAAGCCAGGTGAAGTATGTACGCGCGTAATTAATGTACTATTCTTTCAACTTTTCTTGAGGATTAAAAATTTTAAGACTCAAGAAAAGACAAAAAGAGTTAATTTAATTTTGAAAATCTATATTTAATCCTCACCTTGAAAATATCACTATCATTTTAATTAGGCATGTAAAAATAAATTCATTTTCTAAATACCACATAACTGGGCCAGCCCGGTGGCGCACTGGATAGTGCGCCGCTTGGGAAGCGCGGCGGCGCTCCCGCCGAGGGTTCGGATCCCACATACAGACCGGTTCCCGCTCACTGGCTGAGCGAGGCGCGGGAGCAACGCCGAGGGTTGCAGTCCCGTTGCCGGTCCCCGGCCCGGCACGGGGCCCACCCTGCGGGGTGCGGGCCG
>NW_007732147.1:74339-77617 GCF_000696425.1 Galeopterus variegatus
AATTAAATAAATAAATAAATAAATACCACATAACCTTATGACTACAACTTTTGTCCCCAGTAAATGTAAACATATCTCACAAGATAAACTACAATTATAGAGTTCTTCCAAAATGAAAGAATAGGTACTTTGAGAACAAAGCAATGCTATGAAAATATGGGGTTACTGGGAAATCAGCATAGGCTGATGATGTTCCTTTATCTTGGAGTAGCTTATATATAATTTCTTTTCCCTATAAGATATCCCTTCTTGCTTCTTCCAGAAAAAAAAATGAACAGCTCTAGTTATTAACTAGTAATGTCCTCCTTCTAACTTCTTAAACATAAAATTCATTTGACTAAGAAAGTAGATAAAGATTACCAGAATTAGGTCTAAATTAACAGCAAACTGCTCAGAAGTCTGAATAGGAAAGTCCATGCACTTTAGCACAGTCTTTGTGGTTTTTATACTGGCTATTCAGAATTCATTCTAAAACACAAATCTGATCAGGAAACAACAATTAAAATTCTTGAATAGACTTCCATTCCTTAAAAAAAGCACTTTGCAACTCTAGCTGCACATCTGACTCATCCTAAACCTGCTCACAGGAATTTAAGAAAAAAATCCTCAAATTCTAATATACAACCAGAGAACCGTATTCTCTCAAGATAACGCCCCAATGGCATACAAGGCCCTTTACATCTGGCCCCCACCTACCTGTCCACACTCAACTCCACTCTTCAATTACTCTTCAGCACTTTCAACACATCTTTTACAAATGACAACAGTTAAAATTTACTGAGAACTTACTTGGTGCTAGGTACACTAAAGACTTCTCACCACTCTATCTCTATTACTGTAACCCAAGCCACCATCATCTCTCACCTGGACAACTTCAAAAGAATCCTGACTGGTCTTTTTTTGTTTTTGTTTTAATTTTTCACTATGGTCAAATAATTGCCCAATTTATTTTATAATTCTGTCAAATTTCCTCAGCTGATTATTTCAAAGAAGCAATTACTATTTCGAAAAAAAATAAAACCATGACCTTTATCCCCCAATGCCTTCTCTTCAGCCCCTCCATGGACAGTGCACCGTTCCACTACAAATTCACTTTTCAAAGTTTAGAATCAGATCCATCCTGACACTTTCTTCTGAACAGGCTAATTGACATCACTGCTCAATAGAGAATAATTCTGCTCTTAGGATTTCAAGAAACCAGTTTTCTTCGTGTGTGTGCGCGCACGCGCGCATGTGTGTGTTTACAACTCTCATATTTATCAGCTGCAAAATAAATTTTATTTAAACCTCTTAATGTAATTTTTCAGCCCACCTCTAACTGGTCTTTCTGTGTCCAGTCTTCCCTTGCTACAATCTAGTCTTTCCACACACCAAACAGAGTGGTCATTTCAATACAGAAGTTAGATCATGTCACTCACCTACAAAATCTTCCAGTGGCTTCCCATGACACATTGTCCTTAAAATACTATATGACCTCACCCCAGCCACTTCTCTAGCCTCATCTCCTCCTACTCTCCCCCTTTCTCACTGTGCTCTAGCCCCATTAATTTCCAGCTATAAGCAGGCCAGGCCCACACAGGATCCTTGCACTTATTCCCTATGCCTAGAATTCTCTCCTTCAGATAATCACATGGTCTATACTCAAATGTCACCTCTACCATACTTTTTCTTCATAGTACTAATCACTGCCTAACGTTACATATTTATTTGTTGTCTGACCCTCTCATTAGACAGCAAGATCCATCAGGGCAAGGAGTTCGTCTATCTTGTTCTCTGTTGTATCCATAGAGCCTAGAAAAATGGCTAATATACTAGGGGTCTTCAAAAAATTCATGGGAAGATTCATATTATCTTTCAATTCCATTTTTCCACAAACTTTCTGAAGTATCCATGTATAATAGGTACTCAGTAAATACTCATTTTATTACTGAATCCTCACAATACTCTGCAAGATGGGTACTATTGTTCTCATTTTACAGATGAAGAAACTGAGGCTCAAAGAGGTCACAGAACATTCCCAAGTTCATATCTAATAGAAAGTAGAGACAGAATTTGAACCAAAGTCTGGTTGACTCCAAAGTCCGAGATTAAAACCACAATGACATACTCTGCTATACTATTACAACATCTATGACACACTGTCAACCTGGCTTCCACCAGAATATGAATTCTACAAAAGGTGCAGTCTTCCTTATTACTTTTGAATACAAAGCACTAAAAGGTATATAGGGCAGATAAATTTTTGTTGGATTGCTCAATCCATCAGTGAATAAAATCATGCATGCATTCTTTCCTGGCTTAACTGTGTTCTGAATAATTAAGGAATAATAAAGGTGACCTGATAAATGACCTCCAGAATAGTAAAGGGTTACTGTTTACCATTAATTAACAGGCTAATATAAGCAGTGGAAACATTTCTTTGACTAGCTTTTTTAAACTAATTAAAATTAAAGCAGTGTCTTCCTGCACATATTGGCAAATAATACTAGAGACAGTCACAAGATTCTGTAAATTGACTCCCTTTCAAATGGATTGAAATCCCTTATGATAATCATCATACCTATTTCACTGTTGCCAAAGGAACATTAACTAATGTCTAATAAGAAAAAAATCATTGCTATGACAATAAACACATTTCTCACAACAAATATTTCATTTGTTATATACACTAATCATGACTTCTAATCCTTGACTCTTCCTTACTTTGTCTGTTACCCATTCTAAAGCCCTTTGCTGAACCTTGAGTCTAGATAACTCCCACACTGTTTCTCTTCCCCCGCTACTGCCAAGCAATAATGAAATCACAAATTTCTATAAATGGAGTCCCTTTCAAATTCATGGTAATCACCATATCTATTTCACTACTGCCATTTAAGGAACATGTATCCAACTTCCATATTCATTAAGCTGATAGCTCCTTCAGTTCCCCAACAACTCATCATATCTTTTCTATTCTTCTTAAGCCTCAACCCTACCTACAGTCCCTCAGTCTCTACTAAGCTTTTTTCCGCCTCACCTTATTATTCCCTATTTCATGTAGCTTTTCTTTTACCTTTGATTCTTAAAGTATACTCTTCCCTATGAAGGCTAACTCCTTACCTGTGCCTTGATCTTTCTGAGCTGAGTAGTTAGTAACTTCTTCATTTGCATCTTCTATAGTCCCCCCTGCCTCCATCCCCATGGCTCCTTACCCTGTGTTCCTTTTCTCAGATGTCATCCTTCCCTTTTTGTTAAATAGCTCAAACATATTTTTTTTTTTTTTTTTTTTTTTTTTTTTT
>NW_007732147.1:78609-80343 GCF_000696425.1 Galeopterus variegatus
GCCCACTCAAACATATTTAAATTTCTGGAAATAATAAACATACCCAGAAATAACAAATATTAACATATAGCCATTTCTGCTTTACATCTCTTTTAAGATATAAAATGTAAAAAAAATTTTTAAAAATTAGTTAATTGTTGTCACTTCCTAGAACAGCAGAACTCTTTCACCCTTCCTAGCCCCAAACTTCACTGCCTTCACTCCAACACCATCTAATGATGGTACCTACTATACCCTGTGTTTCAATTTCCTCATCTACAAAATAAGGATGATAATTTTACTTACTTCATGGGATATAATGAGAAATAAATGAACTAATAATACATGTAAAGCACTTAAAAGAATGTCTGGGACACAAAAAGCAATCAATAAATGTTAGCTATTGTTATCAAAATCGGAAACTACCAATCCAATGGCCTTTTCTCAGATGTCTTCCTTTCCTTTTTGTCTCAATAAGTCAAGCATATTTAAACTTGCTAGGAATAATAAAATATACATCACAAACATCCAAATACCCACACCCAGAGTGAATGAATTTAACATCTAGCCATTAGTGCTTTAGATCTTTTTAAAGATCTAAAATGTAAAAAATGCAATTGATGCCTCCTTTATATCTTGCCCCCATCCCTTTCACTTCCTCCCAGAGGATTCTCAAGTTGATGTAGAGCCTTCCCACTTACACCTTTAAACTTTTTTATGCTAATGTGACCATAGATGATAGTATTATTTTATGTTTTTTAAACGGTCTTATACTTTATTTACCAGGAATTTTCCATGCCTCCAAAAACAGACCCAGATTCAATTCAACACACTCCTTTCAAAAGCTACATATAGTCATTCACTATCATATACAACTTAGTTTCCCATTCCCTTACTTGTAGACATTTAGGCTGTCTCTAAATTTTGCTACAACGAATCTTGTTGTCATATCTCCTTGTGCACAGTGTTTCCTTCAAGAATATGCATAAGAGTGGAAGCGCTTGTTCTCAGAGTATAGGCATATCCCATTTAGAAACTGCCAGATTGCTCTTTGAAGTGATTTACCAGTTACAAACTCCCTAGCAAGTTCCCATGTCTCCACTACTTCCTGACTTTATTGCAGGAAGAGGTATGTCTCAATACGCTAACATTTGAAGATGGTGATTTTTTTTTTTTTTGTCCTTTTTGAGACTGGCCGCTCAGCCACTGAGTGCACCGGCCATCCCTATATAGGATCCAAACCCGCAGCGGGAGCGCTGCTGTGCTCCCAGCGCCGCACTCTCCCGAGTGCGCCACAGGCTCGGCCCTGAAGATGGTGATTTTAATTACAATCTGCCTTTCTAGCCTCCAACACTCATCTACCAATAATGTAGACAAAAAGGACTACTAACATCCCACCAACAAACCTGCTTTCCCTATTCTTATCTTTAGCCATGCTATTCTACTCAGAAGGTTCTCCCTTCTCATCTTCATTGCCCAAATATAATTGGCAGTCATTCCCTGTGTTTCCCCAGTTTTGCCAACTTGTGGAAACTCTCTCTCCCCTGAACCTCACAAAGATTGTTTGTTCTCTCCTATAGAACCTATTAAAATCAGCCTGGGTATACAGGATGCAGAATAGATGGTAGACAGATAATTTATGCTATAGCATTTGAAGTGTAGTTATTTGGGTGCCTGCTTTACCCCTAGCTAATCTTACCCACAATACATGCAAAACAAGTATTTTTTTTTTTTTTTTTTTTTTTTTTTTTTTTT
>NW_007732147.1:80766-90398 GCF_000696425.1 Galeopterus variegatus
CCTCGACTTGCATACTCCATTCAGAAAAGCAAAAGCCCAGCAGCCATAATCTATTTTTCTTTTCTTTATTTCTTTTTTTTTTTGTCTTTTTCTGTGTCCGGCAACGGATCGCAACCCTCAGTGTCGCCCCCGTACCGGACTGGGACCAGCAACGGAATCGCAACCCTTGGTGTCGCTCCCGCGCCTCGCTCAGCCAGTGAGCGGGAACCGGTCTGTATGTGGGATCCGAACCCTCGGCGGGAGCGTCGCCGCGCTCCCAAGTGGCGCACTGTAGCAGTGCGCCACCGGGCCGGCCGCAAAACAAGTATTGACTTAATTTGTTAAATAAGTACTACAAAACTAAATGTTTGGCTATGTGAAAGAAAAAGTTAGGGGCCGGCCCGGTGGTGCACTGCTATAGTGCGCCGCTTGGGAAGCGCAGCAGCGCCGCCGAGGGTTCGGATCCCACATACAGACCGGTTCCCGCTCACTGGCTGAGCGAGGCGCGGGAGCGACACCAAGGGTTGCGATCCCGTTGCTGGTCCCAGTCCGGTACGGGGGCGACACTGAGGGTTGCGATCCGTTGCCGGACACGGAAAAAGACAAAAAAAAAAAGAAAAAGTTAACTAAACCCAACATTTTCCTCTTCTACCTGTACTCCTATACAATGATTACAATGGCATCCATTTGATTAGGTACATAAAACACCTGCTGTTTTCTGGTTTCTGTGGAAGATTTTTAAAATATTCTATCAATCAATCTACTTCAAAGTTTGTTTTATTTTCAAGTTTCTTGTGAAAAAATAAAATGGACAAGCATAATGTTATGAACTAAACATTGAAAAGTATATCCTCTTTAATTGTGCATACATCTTTGGGCAACAACTTATGCCAGAGAAGTAAGAAAATAGGGAAAAATGTAATTTTTAACTGATTATATCAGACCTACTAAAAGGTACAACATCCGGATTGAAGACACATCCACACTAGGCATTTGATCCAAAGTGAAGGCAACCACCAAGTAAAGACACGTGAATAAGGGCACCACTAAAAATAACTTTTGTCCTATGAAAGGCTCTTTCTCAGGAATAGTGGTTCTGGAGCTACTCATTTTAAGATACTAAGCTTGCTCTGAACACAGTGTACATAACTGATTTCCTTCCCTAGTTGCTATGATAATTTTGAAGATTAAGCCCATTTTAAAACTAGTCCAGACAGTAACAAATCTACTTTTCTTCCCTTCCTTCAATTTTAACAATCATTACCATTAAAATGGGACCCAAAATATAGGGTGGGTGAGGGAGGGGAGAAGGAAGAGAGGGGAAGGGGACAAAAATCAAACTAAGTACATTACTGTGAACTTCTTCATCCAGTGCCTTGACTTTTCCTTTCTTCTTAATGAGCTGGATTTTGCAGGCATTGGCTTCCCAATCTTTGTCATTGCCTCCATCAACGCCCACACCTAAATCATCAAGAGGTAGAAAAACAAGATTCAGAAACTAACTATTGCTAGATTATCAATGTGAGGTGATAATTTAATTTAAAAAGTTTTATTTTCATCTAATTAATTCATTTACTTATCAATTCAACATCCATTGAAAACCTATTATGTATCAAGAACCATGATAGCTGCTAGAGACAAAAATAAAAATAACTCAGTTCTTGTCCTCAAATTTCTAATAGTCTACAGAAAAGACAGATAAGAAAAAAATAATTACAACGCAGTGTGATTATAAGTTATAATAAAAGTACTACAGGTTGCAACTGGAGTACAATGGAAAAACACAGAAGGTGGATAAGAAGGGAACATGTCCCTTGAGATTCTACCTTAAGTTCCAAAGGAATTTGAAAAAGTTACCCTGAATGTACTGGGAAAACACTGAGTCATTTGAAGCACAGAAACAAAATGGCAAAAACGTCTAACAAACTCTGAAAACAGTGTAGAAGATGGACTGGAAGGGGAAGAGGAGAAAGAAACCAGTTGTCAGAAGCTACAGCTACATCCCTGTGCCAGCCAGCCACAAACAAAACAAAAAACAAAGAACACAAAGAAGTCATAGCTACAGCAAAGAAAAATGAAGAGGGCCTGAACTCAACAGTGGTAATGAAGACAGAGATAAATGATGATACTGAGAAGTAGAACTGACCAGATGTGAAGTGAGAAAGTGGGAAAAGTTTGGGATACCTCTTAGGCAAAAAAAACTTGTTGAATGATTGTTGATGAAAAGGACATAGAAAAGAGTGGGGAGCAGAGTGAGGACTGGGATATATTCAGTTCAATTCTGAACGTGCACAGTTTATAACATTGTGGTCTATCCAGAAAGAAAATTCTAGGAGGCAGTTGGAAACTTAGGCAAAAAAAACTTGTTGAATGATTGTTGATGAAAAGGACATAGAAAAGAGTGGGGAGTAGAGTGAGGACTGCGATATATTCAGTTCAATTCTGAACGTGCACAGTTTATAACATTGTGGTCTATCCAGAAAGAAAATTCTAGGAGGCAGTTGGAAATACAGGTCTGCAGCTGGGGAAATACATCTGGATTAGAAATATATCTGGATTGTAAATTATCCACATACAGGAGGTTTGTGAATGCAGAACTCACCCATGAAGACACAAAGTAAGAAAAGTGGGCCTAGGAAAGAATCTTGAAGAACATTAATATGTAAACAACATATAGAAGAAAAGGAATCTCCAAAGCAGACAAAAGAAATAATCAGCATTTTAGGAAGAGAATGAGAAGATGTATTGTCAGAGAAGGTAAGGAAGGACAGAATTTTAAGAACAAAGGAGTTGAGGAACTGACTTTCCCTTACTGAGGAAAGTTAAGGAAGATAAATGCCTATTCCATGTGGCAACGTTAAGTGCACAGAAAAGAGTTATCACGGAAGGTCTGAGACTGCTATCCTTAGAAAGGCGTGTTTTTAAGGTTGGCCCTTGGCTGGCATCCGAGAACTTGGATTTCAGAAGGATTCCCACCACCCTAATTGATAAGAGTGGCTCACTGTGCCTAAACTGTTTGTGCAAACAACGTGGTTTATGCTGAACATTTGCTTTCCTGCTAGGAATCTAGAAATTTTAGAATGTTCTAGGCAAAGGGTGCCTATGTGACCAGCCCCCAATAAAAATCTTGGGCACTGAGTCACTAATGAGCATCCCCAGTAGATAACATTTCACATGTGTTACAACTCTCTAGGGGAATTAAGCACATCCTGTGTGACTCCACTGGGAGAGGACTCTTGGAAACTTTTGCCTGGATTCCTCAAGACTTCACCCCATGCACCTTCCCCTTTTGCTGATTTTGCTTTGTATTCTTTTGCTGTAATAAATCATAGCCGTGAGTACAACTATGTGCTGAATCCCATGAATCCTCCTAGGAAGATCACTGAATCTGAGGGTAGTCTTGAGTACCTCCAACATAGTTAAAGGAAGGAGTAAGAGTAGCACGTAAGTTGCCAGAAAGTTATTTTTACTTGTTTTGTCATTTATTTAAGATAGAAGAAATCTTAGTCAAGTTTAAATGCCAAAAGCATGGAATCCAGGGAGAAAAAGAAATTAAAGGAATAAAAAAGAGATAAAAGGCCTTCAAAAACTTGTTCTACCATAAAATTTGTTCTACCATAAAAATGCCCCATATGGGCCAGCCCGGTGGCGCACTGCTACAGTACGCCGCTTGGGAGCGCAGCGGCACTCCCGCCGAGGGTTCGGATCCCACATACAGACCGGTTCCCGCTCACTGGCTGAGCGAGGTGTGGGCGCAGCACCGAGGGTTGCGATCCCGTTGCCGGTCCCGGTCCGGTACGGGCGTGACACTGAGGGTTGTGATCCGTTGCCGGACACGAAAAAAGACAAAAAGGAAAAAAAAAAAAAAATGCCCCATATGATTTATGTTTTTACAGTAACATTCTTTTTTTTTTTTAAAGAATCAACTGTAGCAGGTTTAATAATGAATTATAACATGTTACAAAGTAGCATGCATTGTATACAGTTATAAAAAGTAAACCAATAATAAAGTTTTAACAAATATTTTAAAAAGTTAAAAAATATATGAAAATATATTCAAACACTTAATGCAGACACTGAAATGAACTGAAAATAAATTAGAAATGAACAAAAACCTCAAATAACCCTGTGAAATTTCCAGATACTTTTTGTATTACTCCTTTAATGTTTTATTACTTAATTTTTTATAATATCAAAATCAATACATGAACATTATAAAAAATAAGACTTAAAATTATAGTTAAAATATTCACTTTACCCAAATATAGTAACATTCTTAATAAAAGATCTCCATAAGAAGCAATACTCCACATAAATGGTAATACTACTAAAATTACACAAATAAACCCTTTAAACATGATAAAAGACAAAAGTTCTTCAGATTTAGATTTACCGAAAACAATAAAACAGACATTACTAAAAAGTCCGGTGTCCTAAAAATAATAATAATAATACTTAGATTCAAGAATAATACAAAACCAAAAATATTTTTTTAAAAAAAACAAAAACAAGAGAGATAGAAGAAATACCAGCAGAATCATATCCTCTGTACTCCAGTCTCTGAAGGCCTTTGATAAGGGTCTCCAAGATTTCTCGTCTTGTGCGAGGAACATGGTAGTTTAAGTAAGCAAATATGCCTGCAAATAAACAAATATTTAATGGAAAATTCTGATTAAAGAATCAAAATTGACATAATTATGTCTAGAATGTGCAAAAACGTCAAGCTAGAGTCCAACTTTAAAAAGAAAGAAATCTCATTTCAAATCGTTCAAATTATTTTAAGACAGTGCAACTTTTTCAAAGGTGAATTTCTAGGGCCAGCCTGTGGCTCACTCGAGAAAGTGCGGTGCTGACAGCACCAAGTCAAGGGTTGAGATGCTCTTACCGGTCATCTTTTTTAAAAAAAAAAAAAGGTGAATTTCTCATAAGCATAGAAGGCTTTAAGTATGTCAAAATAAATGTTTAGCTGTTTTTTTTTTTTTTTTTCAAAGAAGCTTATAAGGCTGGCCATTTACCTCCCTTGACTGCCATTTTGCCAAATGAGATTTAATTTTAAAAAATTAACCAATCTACAAATTTGTGGTTTATATCCTATACATTGAGCATTATGTTTAAAGTAAAACATTTTCTGCAATAAGTATTTTAAGCAACACATGGGGCCTACAAAACAATACAGATGGAATAATTTTGCTTTTCCAATGACCATGCTATCAATAACATATAGGAATAAATATGTGAAGAATATTCACAACTTAAATCATTTAAAATAATAGAAAGAATTGACCAAATATATCTAACCATCTTAAAGATAATCACTTGAATCACTTGCTCACCATACTAGCAAAAGACAAATAGCAATACATGTTAACAACTCCTGAAAATTCATGGAAAAAGAACCATCATTTGGAAAAATAAATCTAGAAATAAAAGGACAAGTACATTGTGAACTGAATCAGAAAAGCAGAGAGGTAACAACACAGGTAAAGGAAATCCACATTTTAGGAATGGCAGCATGGAAATTATCTGAGGTCTTACTTGATTATGCTTAGGCCAGGGTGGATACAGCCTAAATGTATAGAAACTGAAGATCAAAATATATGAAAATATAAGTACAAACTGCTTATTTATAAAATAAAAAACTTCCCTTTTTCTTAATTACATTTCACTATAATTCCACAATTCATAAGGGGTTTAAATTAATTCTGTGGGATAGAAGTCCAGAATGACTAGTCTTCATTTCCATCCGAAAAGAGATCTTTATTTCTGTGAAGAGTGTGGTCCTACTGAAACATTTTAACATACAAAAATAACGCATTATTAATACCCAACTGAAAAGCCATCATAAGGTGTATGCTGATGACCATGCTGAATACAGTGCAACTTTCTCAAACTATCCTACCCTAAAGGAAATCTGCACTTTGAAACTAAAATCCAAGGCAACCTAAAACAACTGTTTGAACTTCCCCCAAAAAGATAGTACAGGGCCAAAAACTTATAAAAATCCTGCATTTTGTTCAGGTTAAAATCAACGAAAACAAACAAAAACAAAAACCCCTTACATTTGTAAAGATTTTTAAAGTTTTTATGTGTCGGTACAATCATCTCACGTTTGCACCACCACAACACTGTAAAGGGAGGGTAGAACATCTATCTCATAGATGCAAAAATATAAACTGAATTAGCTGCTATCTCAGAGATGGCTACAAATAGCATTCCCAACCTCAAAGCACAGCAATTAAGACAAGAATACACCACCACACTGGTTAATGTTTTTAAGGTAAGAGTAGTAACAACACAGCAGTGTGCACTTTCCAAACTTTCAAAGGCTCTGCATGATATAACCTCTAGGAGACAAGAGAAGAGCCCCAAAACCAACTGTCCACCCATTTGATCCAGAAGCATGAGGTCTGGGGTTTTTGCCGCTACTGCTGTTCCTTCACAAAGTACCTGTAATATCAATAAACTAAACCAATAACCCTATTGTAAATTATACTTTTATGTGTGTTCCCCTCCTATGAGTCACTGATCTTTGGGAAAGATTAAATGCACACAGATAATTATCAGTTAAGCTTCAAATAAGTACTCGTGTTTTAACTAGACAATTAAAAGGCAACACATGGAATATACTTATTTTCCAAAATAATACTTTAAAATAAATGTGCTTACAAACAAACATTGATTCTCAAGTAGTCTACTCCATGGCCACCACTGACTAGCATCAGCTAGTCTACTAAAGAGAATACAATGTAGCTCATTTGAAGGCCATTCACTAATAAAACACAAGGCTGTCTGGAACTCTGCTTGCAGTCTGAGGAGCTCTGGAAAACCTGAAGAGGAAGTCCAGAGCTACCAAATCCCAATAATGCAGCACACCCAGAAAAAATCATCACTAAACCAACTCTTTTCTAAGAAATGTGTAAGTCCGATAGTAAAGTAATACACTTGGAGAATTAAAAATTAAATATGATAATCTAATACCAATTTTAAATAAACAATTTAAATGCTAATGATTAAAAACCAAACTGTTTTTTGGGCCGGCCCGGTGGCGCACTGCTACAGTGCGCCGCTTGGGAGCGCAGTGGCGTTCCCGCCGAGGGTTCGGATCCCACATACAGACCGGTTCCCGCTCACTAGCTGAGCGAGGTGCGGGCGCAGCACCGAGGGTTGCGATCCCGTTGCCGGTCCTGGTCGCGGTACGGGCGCGACACTGAGGGTTGCGATCCGTTGCCAGACACGAAAAAAGACAAAAAGGAAAAAAAAAAAAAACCAAACTGTTTTTAAGGCAAGTTACATACTTAATACTTGTTTTAAAAAGAAGATTTGGAGTGATGCAATATTAAATTCACTGTTTTAGATACATGTAACTCAACAACAGCACTGGACTTTGATATTACTTCTAACTTCAATCTCCTTGGTTTACAATGGCTCATTGTGTGAATCGAGATCCTGAGTACATTTTCAAAGAAAGAAAAGAGATCTTCTGGGCCGGCCCGGTGGCGCACTGGATAGTGTGCCGCTTGGGAAGCGCGGCGGCGCTCCCGCCCGAGGGTTCGGATCCCACATACAGACCGGTTCCCGCTCACTGGCTGAGCGAGGCGCGGGAGCAACACCGAGGGTTGCAATCCCGTTGCCGGTCCCCGGTCCAGTACGGGCGCGACACTGAGGGTTGCGATCCGTTGCCGGACACAGAAAAAGACAAAAGACAAAAAAAAAAAAAAAAGAAAAGAGATCTTCTAAATCAATACCTACCCCCTACACAAACTTATAAAATTGTAACCATTTGATAAGCTAATAAAATTCACACTAAACGTTTGTTAACTTATTAAAAAGTACTCTTGTGTTGAAGAAATCCATGAATTCCTTCAACTCATGTGTGTCCCCAAAGCTTTTCACTGTACTACCATTTCAGCTTCCCCTTCTGTGAAATGAATGGCTTTAACTGAGAGATGGTAAAGTAGATTTCACAGCAAGTGCCAGGAAGTTATTGATTGGTAGTAACTGTAGAAAACATCACTGAAAAGGATTCAATGGCCCCATTTCCTAAACAGAAGGAAAGCCATGATTGATTGGCAACACCTATTATATGGGGAGTAACAACACAATGGTCAAATATTTCCTACCTCTGACATTTTGAGGACATCAACAGTGCCCTACAGCTTGATGGTCTATGATTTCTGAGGATTCTTCCCTGATTCCTCCTGATGGATCTGACACTTTTTAATACATCCACAAACCGCAATTTTCTTCTGGGCTTCATTTCTTTGTTACAACATCTACATGATTTTGTTCTGAGTACAATGTATCTACCAAATTAAAACTGGAAACCCAGTGAAAGGCCTTATTATTTTCAGAGTGTATGGTTAAGAATTAATAAAAGCAAAGTAACATAAAATATTAAGGACATTTTTCTACAAAACCATAATATTATTATCACACCAAAGAACATAACAATGCTCTCATCACCTAATACAATGTTCATATATTCAAATTTTCCTTATTATCAAAAAAAGTCTTTTATAGCTGGCTTGTTCATGCTAGGATTTCACAAAGGATCATACCTCACATGTCTTTAAAGTCTATTTGAATCCGGAATGGTCTCCCCCACTGCCCCATTTTCCCCAAGACAAGCCCAGGCCAATTTTCTTGTTGAACATCTCACCTTCTGGCTATGTATAATTGTTTCCACACAGTGTAATCTAACCAGATCTTCTGTCCCTTGTATTTCTTGTAAACTACAAGACAGACCTAAAGGTATGATTGGTTAAAAATCTGGGGCAAGATTGTTTATAAGGGTGTCATATATTGTCTGGTGGTCCCCTATTAGTGATGCTAAACTTCGTCTCTGGCTTAAGGTAAATACAATCAGATCACTGAACCTATGATATTCTGAAAGCAACTTCAGACTACTTTCTAGAGCTTTAGAGACTGACAGCATTGATTTTAAGACATGTATATTTTTTCTTTGTGTTCCATATAATAAAGGTGCATCTTCCAATCAGTGACATCTTAGATTCAATGAAATATATATCAAGTTCTAATTTGAAACCTGCCTGAACACTACTATAATAATCATCACTGTCATTTTTTGGTTCACTATTAGAACAAAGAAAATTAGAAAAGGAGGAAGAGAGAAAAGAGAAGTAGGAGCAACATTTTTCCTTATATAACTGGAAGGGAACTGAAAGGAAGAAAAGAATGAAAAATGCCAAGACACACGTAGAGAAATTTTCTAAGATCAAAGTAATAGAGCTGGGAGAAGGAAGAAAGGGGATTAGCCTAATTAGTACCTGGTTAGGAAAATGGGGGCTAGGGCCGACCCCGTAGCACACTTGGGAGAGTACGGTGCTTGGGAGCGTAGTGGCGCTCCCTCCACGGGTTCGGATCCTGTATAGGGATGGCCGGTGCGCTCACTGGCTGAGCGCAGTGCGGGCGACACCAAGCCAAGGGTTGCGATCCCCTTACCGGTAACAAAAAAAAGACAAAAAAAAAAAAAAAGAAAATGGGGGCTAAGAAGTTGAACCTGTTGGTTTTACAGACCTGTGCCTTGGCAGGCCTGTCGGCCCAAAACAGTCCACTTGCTGGGATTAGTGGGTTGTCTGTAATCTGGGGTGGCCAGGAAAATATAAAGGCAGCAAATAATTAGGCATGCAGGA
>NW_007732147.1:90423-95531 GCF_000696425.1 Galeopterus variegatus
AAAAAAAAAAAAAAAAAAAAAAAAAAAAAAAAAAAAGAAAATGGGGGCTAAGAAGTTGAACCTGTTGGTTTTACAGACCTGTGCCTTGGCAGGCCTGTCGGCCCAAAACAGTCCACTTGCTGGGATTAGTGGGTTGTCTGTAATCTGGGGTGGCCAGGAAAATATAAAGGCAGCAAATAATTAGGCATGCAGGACATGTTCACAAGGAGGCATTTGTAACTCAGAATTGTACTTATTACAGCAGAAATCACTAGTTTGACCCCTTATTTTCAGGTCTTCGTCTTATCTTATCAAACTTCCCAATAAACAATTCTGCTTAAGGTAACTACAAAAGCGTAAAATCAATGCTCCACCACTCTTTGGGAATTGCTCCAATACCACACACAGTAGTTGTATGAGCATAGGAAATTTTCTACCCTCAAATCAGCATGCACTTCCAGAGTGTACGTTTTCTTATTAACGGAATAAACAGGTTGAGTATCCCTTATCTGAAATGCTTGGGACCAGAAGTGTTTCAGATTTCGGATCTTTTCATATTTTGGAATATTTGCAGTATATTTAATGGTTGGCATCCCTAATCCAAAAATCCCAATTCTGAAATGCTCCAATGAGCATTTCCTTTGAGTGTCACTCTGGCATTAAAACAGTTTCAGATTTTGGACTGGCCGGGTAGCTCAGTCAGTTAGACTCAAGGTCAAAGGTTTGGATCCCCACACCAACTAGCCACCAAAAAAAAAACAAAAAGTTTAAATTTTGGAGCATTTCAGAATTCATATTTTCAGATTAGGGATGTTCAACCTGCACTTGGAATAAAATATCTCCCTAACTGAAACAGGCATCATTCTCAGAAAATCAGAAAACAGCAACTTAAATCCAATGACATAAAAGCATTTATGAGGATCTTGCTTAACAAAATTTCAGATGAACTGGGACCACAGTCTTGACATACGTGATTGAAAGCAATCTAGTTACAAGTAAAGACTGTTAAACTTATTGAAATCAAAATGGAATATAACTTAACTCAACAGGCGAATTATTAAAATTCCTATGCCTGATTGAATTTCTGTCCTTATAAATAAGAAATCTTACTTTTACATTTTTTTCATTTGACAACTTCAAGTTATTGAAGTTATATTTTATAATTTTATTCAAAATATTGTGGAACCCTACACATTTTAAAATTTCAGTGACAAGTGTTCAAATTATTCTCTAAATTTAATGCCTACTGAATCAAAATCCATCTACAATGCCACTTGAACTTTAAATTTATTTTCCATAGAACAGAAGTTACAAATTAACTCATCATCATTGTTAAAGATTCAAACTACACAGATGCCATAGAATGAATTGTGAAAATCTCCCCTTTCTATCTCCACACAGGTTCCAATTCCTTCTTCAGGTAACACCACTATTAATCCCATACACATCACCCCAGTCCTTCAGCTCTAAATTTTTCTACATCTATGAACCTGTGAATATGATTTTAGAGGGCTTTTTTATAACACATAAATGTGATACTATACATGCTATTCTGTACTTTTTTCTTTTACTTATTATGTTGGAGATCTTTCTAAGTCAGTACACACATCTACCCTTATCCCACTTAATGGCTGCATACTAGTCCACAATAGATTTACATATTTTACATAACCACTTTCCTACTGAGATTTCTGTAACTCACTGCAATTGCAAACAGTGCTGCAATTCAACTTATATAAGGACACATCAAGTAGAAGCTTATCATAAAAGTATTTGACACTGTAATTATGGAGTTACATTCTACATGTAAGATTTCTTAAAAACAAAGAAAACATAACATATTGTGTGTGTTTTTTAATTGCTTTACATTTTTTTCCTATTTACCAAATGCGTTCAAGTCCCCCCTACTTTATCCAACAGATAGTTACAACAAAGTAACATAAGACCTCTCTTGCACATTTTTAACATTCTGCAGCTCAAAGTACTGCTTAAGCCCTGACATCTCTAATTATATGCTCCCTCACAGTCTACCTATGTCATCATCTTTCCCGAGATTAAAACACGCAACCCCTGCTTACACACCTTCAACTATTCCATCTCTCCCATTTCTATCTGACCATTTACATCACACCACAATTTTTCATCATCCTGCCAAGTCAGCCCGTCTGGGCTCACTATGCTGTTACTCCTTGGCCCTATGTGGAACTATGAGAGCCATGCATAGCTCATCCATCTATTTCAGTCCACTTTCATATGGGGCCTCCCAGCTGCTGACCAATCCTGTTAATTCCTCACTTGCCTAACTTTCAAACTTCCCACAGATATTTTATAGTCTAGAATACACACTATTCTCAAATCCCCATTTCTCTCTTCCCAGCTTATTTCTGATTTTTGGTAGATTCTCGCTTTATAGAATTGAAGCCTTCATCTTCATTTCAACAGTACAATACCCTATATAACTCTCATCCTTCCTTATAAAGCTCAAAAAAGAGAGACATATTCCTCCCCTACTTCTAACTCTTGATGAGTGATTCTCCAACTTTGTAAATACATAACATTTTGTTAACATCAAAATATTCTAATAATTCTACATAATAGTGGGTTGAATTTTTATTAGTCAATGATCTAGAACAATTTTTATTCTACTTACAGGAAATGCTTTGAGTATGAATCAAGCAACAGACACATTGTAGTAACTTCATAGCTTAAAAGGTCAGGAACCAAAGCTCTAGAACTCAACTTTCAACACTCCCAGGGGACCTCAGTCCCATAATACTTGTGCCTCTTGCTGGTATTACTTGCCACCCTCCTCCTTAACACAATCTCATATATGCAACTTCTCTAATGATTTGTTTTTTTTTTTTTTCTTTTTGTCTTTTTTTTACTGACCGGTAACGGGATCGCAACCCTCGGTGTTGCGCCCGCACCGCGCTCAACCAGTGAGCGGGAACCAGTCTCCACATGGGATCCGAACCCTCGGCGGGAGCCCAGGTGGCACACTCTCCAGTGCGCCACCGGGCCGGCCCCATCTAATGATTTCTTTGTAAAAAACCCAATTAACTTCTCTCTGCAGTATTAAACATGAATAGCCTTTTTCTACTATTGCAGACTCTGTCCAAGGCAATATACTACTTTGGAACTCTTCTGCTACTTGTCACTGTTTTTTGACCTCTTTTCCTGGCACTTCTATTTCTTCCTTCAACACCCCTAGCAGTAGTTCTCAACTTATTTCTGCCTCCATTCACTGACAGGTAACATATGCCATCAATAATTACCTCTTACAGTGTACTGATTCTCTACCAGTTGGTATTTTCCTCAACGTAAGAGTCCTGCCTCATCACCTGAATGTCCCTGGCCTAAAGAAGATACCCAGAGCCCAGAGCTCTACAGTCTCTGAACTTGTACTCATTCCACTTGTTGTCTATGATATGGCAATGATCAATAACTGCATAACATCACCTACATCTGCTGCATGTGAATTCACTTTCTCTCCTTTGATCAGACAGCAATTCCCTGAAGGCAACTCTTGTTTTAGTCATCTCTCCAAAAGGCAGCGTGCCAAGAAGCCACCATTTCAAATATCTGCAAGTATCTTCTAACACTTTCTAGTTACCTGAAATAATACAGTCAAAAATTCTCAAACCACAGAAACAGAACAGTATTTCACAGGTGCTAAAAAGAGATGAGATAAAGAAAGGTTTCATAATCAAAGGTTTAAGAACTACTGGGTTAAACAAAGTTAACAGATTTATTTTTAGAATTTTCTAGAATCTTTCATCTTGCTAACTGTGAATTCACAATTCAAGAGCAGAATTTCCCAAACTTGTCTGTTACAAAACCCTTTCCCACCTTCTACTCCTCATTACCAGCACCTATTAACTTCGCCCTTTCTGGGGAACATAATTGAGGAAATGCTTATTAAACAATTTTTTCTCTCACAACTTCTTTATATCCAGTGATTTCTTTTCTTTTTTTTTTTTTTTTTTTTTATGTGACCGGTAAGGGGATCGCAACCCTTGGCTTGGTGTCGTCCGCACCACACTCAGCCGCACCACACTCAGCCAGCGAGGGCACCGGCCACCCCTATATAAGATCCGAACTCGCGGCAGGAGCGCCGCACTCTCCCAAGTGAGCCACGGGCCAGCCCTCCAGTGTGATTTCTAAGCATATGTTAACGTTGTAAATTTCAATAAAAAAAAAGTAAGAATACAATTTTTTTTAGAGTATATCAATCACATCAGATATGATTCTCACAATCCCTTCACTAACACTTCTAGGTAATAAGACGACTAACTCTTAAAACACGTAATAAAAGGCCCTAGTTTTTTTTTTTTTGTTTGTTTGTTTTTTTAACTGTTCTAGGAAAGACATTTGTTAAACTTTTCATGGCTAGTATTTTAAATGGGTGCACATGCGAGTGATAAATGATGTATGTTCTATCGCCATGGACATTTCCGGGCCTCTTCCATCAGAGGATGAGGTCTAAGCCCATTCACCGAACTACTGATGAATGATGGCTTATGTTAACACGGGGGGGGGGGGTAGCAGGAAGTAAGATCATGTGTGATACCATTGTCGTACCTCTAGCTAGAGTCTGTTCGGGTCTTCCCGAAAGAAAGCAACTAAAAATACTTCTCTATTTTTTGAGAAGTAAATCTTACAAGAATCCAAGGTAAGTTCAACAGACTTCACCGATGCTCCACAGGTTGTCTCACTCACATGGAGGACCCCTTTGAAGGCACCACCCTCTATCCCGCTGTTTCTTCAGCCCGCTCCTCCTTTTCCAATACAGGCATTTCTCTCCCCACTGATTCCTTCTCCGCGCAAAGTCGCCCCCTTCAACCTCCCCGACCCCCTCTAGAGCTCTCCCTCCTCCCAGGTGTCTTCCTCCAGGCCACCCCGCCTCCCGCCCGCAGATGCCGGCCCCCGGCCCCAGCACCCCAACCACCGCGGGACGCCCCCGGCCCATCGTCCAGACTTCGGACCCTCCACACTCCCGCTCCCGCCCGGCGCCTCGGGCCTCGGCGGCACCCGCGCCGCACCCAAGCATCGCCGCACAACACGCCCCCCGACCCCGGGCCCCTTACCGCACATGATGCAGAAAACACGGTCAGATCGGAAGAGCGTCG
>NW_007732147.1:96089-97792 GCF_000696425.1 Galeopterus variegatus
GCGGGCGGGCGGCTAGCGAGGACAAAGGCGCACACAGGAGCTGCGGGGACGAGCGGCGGGCTCGGAGGCCACGGTGGCGCCCACACGACTCCCTCGGGGATGCGGCGGCAGAGGTTAACGACAGCCTTCCCCGCCTCCCAGGATCGGCTCGCAACCGCCACCGGGCCCCGCCCCTCGGCGTGCAAGGCGCCGCAGCCAGCAGGTCCCATTGGGCTGCGTCCACGCCGCTCACACGCTGATCCCGCCTCCCCGCGCCGTCCCGCCCCCAGCACACGCAGGCGCTGGACTGCTGGCGACGAAGACGTGGCAGTGGCTAAAGGCCGCATCCGCCTGAGGTTCCTGGAGCCGCCCGCCCCAGGGCTAGCAGCAGGAAGAACCGGGCCGTGGGGCAGGAAGAAACTCGGCGCTGGCAGGGAAAGACGGAAAAAGGAGGGTGGAATTGTTAGCAAAGCAAATAGCTCGGGGCGCGCGCCCAGAGCAGCCCCAGCCCCCAAGCTCCTGCACCGCACGAAGCGGGGAAAGAAAAGGAGGAAAGCAGAAGGCCCGAAAAGGGGATCCTGGGGGGCAAATAGTCAGAGTGTAAAGAGGACATAAGAATGAGGAAAAATGCAAAGAATTGGGTGAGATGGGGGGAAGAGATGTACCAAAGTTCTTGACTGCAAAACACCATTTGGGCTCGGCCAGTCTTTGTGGTGATAGGCAATTCAATTCACAACTTAAGTTCTATGTAATATACTCGCCCTCTAAAAGCCCTCCGCATCCCCATCCCCATCCACTGCCTCCCTAACCCCAGTGTATTTTGGAGAGGGAGGGGAGGGATGTGAGGTTCAACCATCCAACACTGAGCCCGGGCCTCTACTTGCCCCGCCTGTGATGGCCCTCCGGAGAACTAGGAATTGTCTAACTTCGACAGCCTTGCATTTGACACATGAACGATTAATTCTATGAATTAATGCGACTTTCCTGCCAAGAGAGACTTGATTAGAGAGGGATGATGTTTCTGAGAATGTATTACCTGGGTGTTTGCTTTAGGAAGATTTAAATGATATCTTTAGTCAAATGTAGATGGTTATTAGAACTCTACTAATGGCTCTAAACTAGAATCACATAAAAAACTTACATGACACACAGAAGTCCTGGAGTTCTGTCTGCTGTTTAAGTGTCTGGTTTTACCTCACCCTAGTGCTCTCTTCCTGTCCCCACTTCCAGCCCTATACACTCTAACAAAACTGAACAGGTGGTTCCCCAACTGGGCAACATTCTCAAATCTTCTGCACATTTTGGTCACTCCGAATAGAATCCCCATCCCACCTCTGTTTAAAAACTGTCTTTCTGGGAAAGCCTGTTTTGTTTCTCCTATACAAACTTGGAGACATGCATTAACTACTCACGTTTTGAGCTGCCCCTTTAAAGCAATATACTCCAATATTTTGTGATTTTTTTTATATATTTCACCACTAGGCTATAAGTTACTTGAAGCTAAAACAAGTCTTTGCATACCCAACACTTAGTATAGACCCTACCACAAAGTAAGAGATCAGAAATGTTTTTGAGTGAGTGAAGAAAGCCATCTCTTTTTAGCAGAACTAACCTATGGCTGGTTATATGATCAAGCGTGCAAAGGGCTTTCAGTTTTTCTTAAGAGGAAAATGCCTTTTTATCATTTGCCTTTTTTTTTTTTTTTTTTTTTTAAAGGATGACCA
>NW_007732147.1:98053-140096 GCF_000696425.1 Galeopterus variegatus
GATGACCAGTAAGGGGATCTCAACCCTTGGCCTGGTGTTGTCAGCACCACGCTCAGCCAGTGAGCAAACCGGCCATCCCTATATAGGATCCGAACCCGTGGCCTTGGTGTTATCAGCACCGCACTCTACCGAGTGAGCCACGGGCCGGCCTATCATTTGCCTTAAAGAAAGGCTGAAAAACGTCACATTTAACTAATCAAAGTGTTTCCTACCTAAAAGCCCTTTGATATTTCAAGCCCCGAACAGGTCCCTGGATCACCCAAACTTAAAAAAAAAAAATAGTGAGCCGGGCCGGCCCCGTGGCTTGGGAGAGTGTGGCGCTGGGGGCGCTGAGGCTACAGGTTCGGATCCTATATACAGATAGCTGGTGCGCTCACTGGCTGAGCGTAGTGCAGACCACACTGTGCTGAGGGTTGCAATACCCTTACCGGTCAAAAAAAAGAAAAAGAAAAAAAAAACAGTGAGCTGTTTGTTAATAGTGATACATTTATTAATTGAAGAACCCTCATCTGAGAAGTTCTGGGAAGAATTTGGTGATATTGACCAGGAGTCAAGGGATGGTTTCAATGCTCAAGCAACACCTTTGTAGACTGGCAGCAAACCTATTGATATCACAAAGAAAATGCCAGCAGTACCACCAAAGTTCTCATGCTCTAACAATGATAATCTATTGAACCCCTTGCTTTCCTCTTCTACATGCTACTCCGTCACAGTGACTATCAATTGGTCTTATCCATTTCCATTCTACAGGTGTTTTGGAAGGTGCTTATGCACCAGTTGACAGAAACTTTGAAGGCCAATATTTTCCTAACCCAACCTTGAACAACCTCACTAACCCACCACACAACAAAGAGCCCTTTGTAAGCATATGCCAGTCAAGAAATTGATACAGAACAACTGTGTCTGACTGTGGCCCACCCCACCCCCTTACAAAGCTCTGCCTTAGCTGGGCCTTTGAGAATAAGACCTGGAGCAGAAGAAAATAAATGATTATGAAGGAAAGGAGGTCTAACTGGGTCTACCTCGAACATCTGAGGAAATGGAAAGTATTTTTCTCTCCTGATCAAACAGTTCTGAACTAACTTAAAAAAGAAAAAAAAGTAATGATGGTAAAGGGGTGTCACTCCTTGTCTCTTTATGTAAGTCCATTTCTCTGTTCACAGGTTTAGTCCCATCAGATCCAATGGCTGAAGGCCACACCAGGCTTCCAGCTGCCATTGCTAAAGAAACGAAGAACCATAATTGAAATAACTCCTGCTTCCAATTCAGTGGGTACCCTTCATGTACAGGATTAAGCCCAGACTCCTATGACTGCATACACGGTTATTCAGGATCTCATTCCTGCCTGTTTTATCAGCATCACCTCCTTCCACTCTATTCTAGCATCTTATGATCCAGCTGTACTGAACTGCTGGAAGTTCCCTGAAAAAAAAGAATAGCATCTGAAACTTTTACATTGTTGCATTTTCCCTTTTGTGAGAAGAAGCATTATAAAGGGAACCAGGTGTTAAATGTTTGGGGCTTGACTAGAGAGGACTTAATAGACACTCACGAAATAGGATTATAAGGGGACAGAATGTTCACTTGTCAAAAATTACTTTCACTCCTTGCCCATCACATTGCCTAAACTCCACCTGTACATACATACGTAATGTAGAACACCATCCATGACTTAATGACTTCATTAAGTCATTATCAACTATTAACACTTTATAGTTAGCAGTTAATAGTGCAGACTATTTATAGGATTACTTTTCATTTGGATAATAGTTATGAAAGGTTACTGAGAAATGGGAGTTTGATGGATATAAGATAAACAGAGATAATTCTGGAATCAGGAGGAAGGCAGACCTGAAGAGTATCTTGGTTAATGACACTGGGCAAGAAAGGACAGTATAAGGGAATGTGAAATTAAAATAATAATAATAATAATGATAGTAAAGGGGTGTCATTCATCATCTCTTTATGTAAGTCCATTTCTCCATTTGGTGATGTAGAGAAAGGGGGCCAAGATACAGAAGAAGGATCAGAAGTACGTTGGTAATGAAAGAGAACTTTATCCACTGTGATGGTTAATTCTATATGTCAACTTGGCAGGGCCTCGGTGCCCAGATATTTAGTCAAATATTATTCTGGATGTTTCTGTGAGGGTGTTTTTGGATAAGCTTAACATTCAAATTGGTGGATTTGGTGTAAAAACAGATTGTCCTCCATAATGTGAGTAGGCCTCATCCAATCAATTAAATGCCTGAATAGAACAAAAGACTGACCTCTCTCAAGCAAGAAGAAATTTGGCACTAAAAATGAACAGCCACAGCACTAACAGTCCCTTTCAGGAACGTCCCTGAAGGATAGTGGTGAAAGGAAATCTTCTCAATGGGCAGAACTTCAGGCAGCGCACCTGGTTGTGCACATTGCTTAGGAGACATGGCAAAATGTGCAATTATATACCAATTCATGGGCTGTAGCCAACGGTTTGACTGGATGGTCAGAGACTGAGGAAACATGGTTGAAAAATTGGTGACAAGGAAGTCTGGGAAAGAGGCATGTGGACAGACCTCTAACTAGGCAAAAAAAAATGTAGATATTTGTGTCCCATCTGAATGCTCACTGAAGTCACCAGTGACCTCAGCATAGGAGGATTTTAATAATCGAGTGAACAGAATGAACTGTTCTGTAGATACCAGGCAGCCTCTTTCCCCAGCCACTCCTATCATTGCATTGCTAATGGGCTCATGAACAAAGTAACTGTGGTGACAAGAATGGAGGCTACGTATGGGCTCAGAAACATGAACTTCCACTCACCAAGGCCGACCTGGCTGCAGCCCCTGCTGAGTGCCCAATCTGCCAACAGCAGAGACCAACACTGCGTCCCCAATATGGCACCATACCCCAGAGTGATGAGCCAGCTACTTGGTGGCAGGTGATTACATTGGACTGCTTCCATCATGGACATGGCAGTGTTTTTGTTACTTCTGGAATAGACACATACTCTGGATATGGATTTGCCTTCCCTGCACACAATGCTTCATCCACAGAATGTCTTATTCCACCATCAGTATTCCACACAGCATTGCTTCTGATCAAAGAACTCACTTCATAGAAAACAAAATGCAAGAATAGGCCTATGCACATGGAATTCACTGAGCCATGTTCCCCACCATCCTACAGCAGCTGGCTTCATAGAATGGTAGAATGGCCTTTTGAAGACTCAGTTACAGTGCCAGCTAGGTAGTTATACCTTGCAGTGCTGGGGCAAGGTTCCTCTGAAGGCTGTATATGCTCTGAGACAGTTCCCAATATATGGTGTTCTTTCTCCAATAGCCAGGATTCATGGTTCCAAGAAGATGGTGCCATTCAAGGGGTGGAAATGGGAGTGACACCACTGTTACCCCTAGTGACCCACCAGAAAAATGTTTGCTTCCTGACCCTGCAACCTTATGCTCTGCTGGCCTAGAGGTCTTAGTTCCAAAGGGAGGAATAATTCCATGAGGAAACACAACAATGATTCCATTGAACTGGAGTTAAGGCTGCTGCCCAGCCACTCTGGGCTCCTCATGCCTCTGAATCAATGGGCAAAAAAGGCAAAGAAGGGAGTTACTGTACTGACTGAGGTGGTCGATCTTGATTACTAAGGAGAAACTGGACTACTACCCCACAATGGGGGTAAGAAAGAGTGTGTCAGGAATACAGCAGATCCTCTAGGGCATCTTAATATTGCCATTCCCTGTGACTAAAGTCAACAGAAAACTACAATAACCTAATCCAGGCAGGACTATCATTAGGTCCAGACCCTTCAAGAATGAAGGTTTGGGTCACCTACCAGGTGAAGAACTATGACCAACCAAGATGCTTGCTGAGGCAAAGGGAATACGGGATGAGTAATGGGAAAAGGTGACCAGTTACAGAAACAAGGACTGTAATTGTCCCATTTCTTCCTTATTTTGTTATCAATTTGTGTGTTTGCGTGTGTATACATATATATATGTATACCCATCAGAAACAAGGACTGTAATTGTCCCATTTCTTCCTTATTTTGTTATCAATTTGTGTGTTTGCATGTGTATACATATATATATGTATACCCATATAGATAGATAGATAGATATACACATATAATCAAATATCTTTGTCCCCCCTTACACCTTATTATGTACCATGATATATTGACTTTATATTATAGCATTGAAGTATTACTAACTTTACATCATAGTATTTAGATTATAGGATAACAAGGAAAAGAGTAAACTTCACCCAAGGACTTTGCATCCTCTTCAGGAGAAAGGTTTACTGCATTTCTGGTTGTGTGCAGGATGGCTGCATCATGTTAGGTGGAAGTGGGACCTTGCTATGTCTCTATTTGGAGATTACGGTTTAAGGAGATGCACGTGGGTGCCAAGTTGACAAGAGGTGGACTTATAGTTTTGTGTGTCAACTTGGCTGGGCTTTGGTGCCCAGATATTTAGTCAAACATTAATCTGGATGTTTCTGTGAGGGTGTTTTTGGATAAGCTTAACATTTAAATCTGTTGACTTTGAGTAAAGCTGATTGCCCTCCATAATGGTAGTAGGCTGCACCCAGTCAGCTGAAGGCCTGAATGGAACAAAAGATTAACCTCCCCAAAGCAAGAATTTGCCAGCAGACAGCCTTCAAATTTGAATTGAAACACACAACATTGACTCTTCTCTGGTCTCCAGTCTGACGGCCCACCCTAAAGATTTTGGATTTGCCAGCCTCCATAAATACGTAAGACAATTCCTTAAAATCAATCAATCTCTCTCTGTCTCAATACTCCTCTTCTCTTTCTCTCAAAACACCTCTCTCTTACACACACACACACACACACACACACACACACACACTCGCATACTCTATTGATTCTTTTTCTCTGGAGAACCCTAATACATCCACCTAAATGTTATCTTATTGATTTCCCTAATGTTGGATATATCTGATTTAAATTTCTAGAGGACAGAGCTTTCAATGACAAATAATAGAAACCCACTCAAACTAGTTTTATTGGCTAATGTAATGGAAAGGACAGGGCTACAAACAGCTCCAGGCACATCTGTATCCAGAGATACAAACAATATTGTCTGAACTCTTTGACTCTCTAGCTCTCTGACCTCATAGACAGTGAAATGACCCTGAAACAGCTCTGGAATCACGTCTTTACAGGTCGCAGCCCAAGGGGAATGAGAGAGGCTTTTCAACTATCCTCTTTATATTCTGAATAAGAATTCTGATCAATCCAGTGTGAGTCATATGGTCCACTCCTGTGGCAAAAAGCACAGGACATTGTGACATGATAGGTCTACCAGAGCCATACAGAGTCAGGGAGGTGGAGAAGTTCTTCAAAGGAAAAGCAAAGGTGTTGCTAAAAGAATGGAGAAGGAACACCAAGGAGGCACTAACAAAAGATGTCCATCCTGTGAACATGGCCTGACTGCCCCTTCCCCCCCCCAGGAAACCTCGGGCTTGAGGACAAAAGACACTGACTCCAACTAATAGTAGTAACTTCCCCAACAGTACTTCCTAGCGTGGCCCCACATTTTCCAGTAGGCAGAAGCTGGGACAGTTTTCTAGTTCTGCTAGAAAGTAACTCTCATTCTACTGCCAAGAAAGTCAACAAATTGAAAACCATGAGATTAACTGGCCCTATCTTTATCCTACTATTTCTGTCCTTTAGGATGTGATCAGAGCCAAAATTAGGAGTGGACCATTCAGTGAGCTGCCTAGAGCACAAAGATCACTAGAAATGTAAAGAGACAGAAGAAGCACTATTTTCTAGATTTCTTTCAGGAGATACAAAAGTCACTTCTTAATAGCCTATTACCTCCTGTGGAGTTATTGTAGATAACTCTGATGTAGGAAAATGCAGTATAAGGATGGGGTTTCCCAAAAGGATGTAGATTCCCACTGGAGTGAAGAGCAACCAGCTTCAATATTCTGCATAAGAAGGGCCACACGTGCACATACCGCTGCTTTTGCCTACTGTGGTTTTTGATTAAACAATGGAAAAGACTCTTGCCCACTAGAAAGCACCCATGAAAGCAAAGAAAGCTTCTTTTCTCCCTGAGGTAGGAATACTCAGGAGAGGTATGTGGGCCCAACTCCCTTAAGGCAGAATAGTATAGTAGCAATGAGCATAGGCTCTGCAGCCAGAATGCCAGGGTTCTTGTTCCTGGCTTTTCCACTTAAGTTACATGGCAGTGGAAAATATAATTCTCCTCCCTGTGCCTCCATCTTCCCATCTATAAAAATGGGGACCATCACAATTACCTATTTCATAGGATCGAATGACTTCCTAAATGTAAGTTGCTTTGCACAACATTTCTCACATGTAAATGTTCAGTGAAAATTTGCTGTTCTTATAATTTTGCTCCCGTCTGACCTTATTCTGTATAGGGCTTCATCCTAACTTTGGTTAGTGAAAAATCTTCCAAGTGCCTGATTTACTCTTGACCAATAATCTTAGTTTCAAATATCTATTGAAATGTCCTATATATAAAAAGTGTATTCAGGAATACTTCAGGTAAAATGTTTTATACATTTTGGGGGGTTTTCATTTCTGTTTTTGTTTTAGCTAAACACAACTAATAGTAAATGATTGTTTTCTTTCTTTGGGATTATATAGGGGCAAATTAAGTATAATTTAAACATTCGGCAAGGTCAAGGGTTTGGATCCCCATATAGGCCAGCCCCTTGAAAAAAAAAAAATCAAGAAAAATAACTACTACCTGATTTAAACTATAGCTTCTAAATTAATCTTTGATTGAACAGTGGTTTGATTAACTAAAAAGTACATGTTAATTTGTTTTCATTTTAACGTTAACATTTGGCAGTTTTGTCACAAATGAAAAAGCAGTAAAAGTATTTATCAGGTCCTCTATGATTTATCAGTCTATTTGTCTGTTAGATCACAATCAGCTTCAAGTTACAGAGTACCTGATAACCGCAGCTAAAACAAGAACATTTATCTCACATGATATAAACTCTCAAAGTGGGCGGTTCCTGGGCTGGCTCAAAAGTCAACAATGTTCTCAAGGATCCAGGCCCTTTCTTTCTTTCCTCCTTGCCATTACCAGTGGGTCCAGCTTCTGGTCACGATAACAAGTTGATTGTCAGTGCTTTGGACATCTCACACTACAGTGGAAGAAGAAGCAGGAAGGAAAGGAATGATGGGAAAAGAGCCTTCTTTCCACAGATTACCTCTTTCTTTCTCAATCAGGGAAGAAAATCTTTCTAGAACTATCCAACAGACTTTCTCTTACAGTTCACTGGCCAAAGTTGGGTGATATGTCTATCCCTAGAGTAATGATTGGCAAAGAGAAATAAAGTTGAAATGACTAGTTTAGGCTATTTATAACTTATCCCCTGGGCACACTGCTGTCAAGTGACAACTGAGAGGGCCTCTCTTAGCAAGAAGTGAGGGTGTATGTTGAATAGGCAACCAAGAGTTTCTGCAGCCCTGTCCACACTGCCACTGCTTACTTCTGCACCATTTCCAGCTAAGCACTTCCACTTTAAACTCAAGCCATACTTAGCGTCTTGAAGTTCTCAAATACATTCCATACCTTCAATTCTGATTACACTGCTTATGTCTAAAATGTTCTTCCCCCACCTTCCCTCCTTGTCTTCATGGCTGCTCCCTTTCACAGAAAATCTTTACAATACCTTGGCCTCTCAGTTCTGTTTCCTCTCTTTTAATAATCTAATCCTTTACTCACTTCAGTCACTTATTTCATGGCCATATCTAAGATTTGCCATTAACTGTATCTCTTCCACAATCTCAATTTCCTATAGTTTCAACTAAAGGGCAGGTTAAGGTGCCTAACTTACTATAGTAGATTGAATTATGTCCCCCCCAAATGCACTGAGGCTTGAATTGTGTCCCTCAAGTCTTATGTATTAGGAACTTAGCCCCCACTGTGGGGGGTGGGAAATCCTATTATGGTAATTGAAAGGTGGAGCCTTAAAGAGGTGATTGGATTGTAGGACTGTGCAGTAGTGAATGGATTAAAAATGGTGGTCAGGAGCATGGTTCTGAGGGCTTTAAAAGAAGAGAAGAATCTGTGTCTCTCTGCTCTCTCTGCTTCCACCATCTTGCAATGTGAGACCCCTGCATCACTGTGCCCACCACCAGATGGACTTTGGACTTCCCAGCTTCAGAAACTGTGAGCAATAAATTTCATTTTCTTTATAAATCATCCAGTTCACTGTACTTTGTGATAAGCAACAAAAATGGATGAATACACTTACAAAGCAATTCCCAGTGTCTAGCCTAAATTCATCAATAATAGTTCAGAGAATGAATTTTCCAACTCCACTGTCTGGTTCTATGTACCAAAGAACGAAAACAAAAACTTCAATTCCCAGCAATTACAACTGCTAGAGTTCTTCCTGTTTCCATTCCTATCTTAATCTCTGTACTTTGAGGGACTAGAATTCCAAAGAGGAAATGTATCACTGCTATTTTCCCATGTTTCTCTTCCCAGTATTTTCTGTGAACTGCTGTCTGAATTATTATAGAAAAATGAGAAAGAAGGCTAATTGACTATTTTGGCTATCTGAAAAAGCAGTACCCCCTATGGTAGAAAGATAACTGTCCAAATTTCTGGCATGGCACAGATTATGGGTCTCTTAGTCAGGAGAAGTAGTCAGGAGAAGCCAGTGGAAGAAGGAACAAAGCAGTTTCTCATCTTTTCTTCAGTGATTTTGCTTCATAAGGAAAACCTGAGCATGCTGAGGCCGTTTTTCTCAATTCAGCTCTCTCTGTCTTATAATGAGCAGAAATTGTGTCCAGATTCTAGAACTTAGTTTTTGAGTTTTTAGCACTATGATTTTTTTTGGTCTTTCAATAAGAAATTATGTGCTACTAGCCAGATACCATTTTTACAGCAGAACTGTTTAGTTGTGTTTTTTCCTTTTCTTAAACAAGCTAAAAACTTCAGTACAAATAGTTTCAGACATCTCACAAACAACTAGGTGATTTTAGAATACTTAAAAAGCATTCTCCCTATTTACATCAGTATTAAAAAAAGTAAATAAATTAGATCAGGGAAAATGTATTTTAAACTGCTTCACATATCATGCAAAGAAGGAACCATGAGAATGAGGAACAAAAATAAAAATATCCCTGGATAAAATCCACATGTACAGAAGATGATTCAAATGTTATAAATAACTCATATGAGGTAAAGCAAACATGCAATATTTATGTATCATTCTCTGAAGAAAGGGCATACTTTATTAATCCTCAAGTTCCTCAGCATATTAATAATAAAAGCTTGGAATATATTATCAACAAGTCTGACTGTGTGCCCAAAGAAGACTCAGATTATTTTAAGGTGAGTTTGCTTCCTTTTCATCTGATTCATCATCCATAACCTAAAACCAAAAACAAAAAGAATTTAAGAATTAAGAAAAAGATTGCTATTTTCCTGATTTTAATATTACTTGCTTACCTGAAATACTCTATAAAAATGCATGGCAATCCAATAAGAATAAATCTATCTACAGCCTCAAAGCACAAGGTTTGAATCATAACTTAGTATCCTAACAACATAAAAGCAAATTAAATATTTGCAAATTAATTAAAACACTGGTTTCTTTTTCATGTCTCAAAAGAAGCTTCTAGTCACAGTCTCAGTTGCAGCTGGACAGAGAAGACTATAAATGATTAACTTGTATTCTCTAGCCATAAGACTAATGTAATTGACTTTTTGTCTCCACCCCCACCCCCACCCCCACCCCCCGACCAAAAGCATCTTTATTTACTTAAATATACTCTGTGGAGCTATAGCAAACTGTTATTTTAAAAATGAGTCCCTAAAAAAAGAAACAAAATGTTATACTAGCAACATAACTATTTTGGTCTTATTCAGATAAAAGATCATTTTAAACCTTAAAACAATGTGAAAACTTTCAGTTAAGAGCAATACTAATGAACACTTGAAGAAAAAAAATTAAAAGATCATTATCTTTCCATGAGTTAATGTATTACTCAGATAATAAAGACCAACTCTTTTGGAGAGGAAACAAGTTATATAAACCTAAGAATGTTTTTACTCTTCACCACACCTACTACAATTAAATGCCAATTCAAGATTATAATCTGAAGGCCAATTCATCACCCCACCCCGGACAAGTGAGTAAAAATGTTCCTTTGTCAATCCATTTAAGTGTCAACTAATGCAATTTTTAAAAAAGGCATACAGGGGATAATGAAAGAAAAATAAGCTTTTTAAAAAAATCTAGAAGAATCTGGTTCTGATCTGAAACAATCAATGGAAAAACAATTTTTTCACAGTTTCTCTTTTGAGTTGAGTAAAAATGAATATTTACTTCCAAGGAATTAATATTTTATATCCAATCTCAGCAACAACCAATCCAAAGAATTTTGTCAATCAATTCCTATTTTAGGTAGACTTACTCCTAAATTTGGAACGATATTACCAAATACTTATTTAATACAGAGTATGTATAGGACAGTTGTAAGACACAGGGCTAGTAGTTACAGAGAAATACAAAGACCTAGACAAGATCTCAAGTCTCTTAGTGAGCTTATGCATAAACATAAAGCTAAAACAGACACACAAAAGGATGTTTTAGACCAGTCAAGGCAGAGCTTAATTAATTCCAAGTGGGAGACTGATAAGGACTTCAAAGAGGAGATGGCATGTATGGGACCAAAAGGATAGTTTTTAATACTATCCAGGGATCAAAGTATTAGGAAAGAGCCCTCAAGAATTCCCTGAAATGTTCTTTCAAATTTCTAATTTCCACACATTCTTTCCCTCCTTGATAATCTTTCTCTATAAGGCCTCTTGGTTGAGAATCACTGCAGTGAGAGTCACTATTACTGCTGGGAAGGTGCTGTGTTATATATTCCTCAGGTATGTTGGCAGAAAAAATTTTGACATCATGCTATACAGATAAAGCTCTAAAACCCTATTCAGTAATCTGTTTTACTGTACAACAAAGTATGATTTCTTGATGAGCTTCTTGCCTGCACATTTAAGAACAAGAAGTGGATTAATCTGACATAGTGGTGCTCTTCCATTAAGAACTTCAAAATCTCATCTATAAAAAACTGCATGATGTTTTAAGTCCCCTTCTCACAATTTTTCTATGATCAGAGCGGCAGTATGCCCTTTAAGACTCAGTTTCCTTATGTACAAAATGGAAATGATTTACTTAATGCAGTGTGTTATGAGATGATTAAATGAGGTAATACTTGTAAAAATCCCTGGCACATCGTAGGTACTCACAACACTAAAGTTACATCTGATAAAAATTGCAACAAAAAGATCTAGCCGTTGAAGAAAAAGTCAGGTCATGAATTTCTATTCTTTTCAAATATTTACCTTAATATTACATCTAAACTGTCACATTATATTGGCATACCTGTTCTACGCCTTCTACCTCTGGAATATAAAACTGCAGCATGTTCTGAATTCCATTTTTCAGAGTAATAATTGAACTGGGGCAACTTGTACAAGAACCTTGGAGTTTCAGCTGTACGATGCCATCTTCAAAACCTTTATAGATTACATCTCCTCCATCTTCCTGAACAGTTGGCCTGTGGTCACAGAATATTTGTGATGTATTTTAAAAGAACAGAAGTTTTTACTGAAAAGATTAAATACAGTTCAGACCTTAGATTTTATATTGGTAAAAGTCACAAAGTTAGAGCTACTTTTACAATAGAGAACGATAACTATGGCTAATAATTACTTGTAATTTTAATTTATTTTACTTTCAGAAAAAATATCAAAATTCATTTATACAAATATTTACTCTTATTACATTTTATTTGCTTATTAATAATCTTTTTAAGTATTTAGATTTCAAATTTCCTAATAATTATTGTGATTACCTAAAGATACATTCCTTCACTTCTTTTGAGTAAAAGAAGATGGAGATTGATACATGTTGGCTTCTTTCTTTTTTTTTCAGGTAAACCTTTCATTGAAATATGACATTAATACAGAAAAATGTATAACTCATGTATATACAATTAAATAAATTTTCACAAAGTGAACATACATTTGTATTACCGCGCAGACTAAGAAATAGAAGACAAGGACCCCAGAAATCTCCCTTGTGCTTCCTTCTAATCATTCCCCACAATCAAAGGTAACCACTATCCTAATTTCTATCACCAGTGATTAGCTTTGCCTGTTTTTGAACTTTATAATTTATAATGTGCTTCCTTCTAATCATTCCCCACAATCAAAGGTAACCACTATCCTAATTTCTATCACCACTGATTAGCTTTGCCTGTTTTTGAACTTTATAATTTATATATATGAATTCTACTTAGAAATCCCATATTATTTATTCTTTTGCATCTGGCTTCTTTTGCTTTTTGTGAGATTCATCCATGTTGCTGAATATAGTAATAGCTCATTCAATCTCACTGCTGCATAGTATTTCACTAAGTAAATATGCCAGAATTGATTTATCCATTCTATTGTTGACGAACATTTGGGTTAATACCAAGTTTTGGCTTTTACAAATAGTGCAGCTATGAAGGTTCTTGTAAATGTCTTTTGGTACACATATATCTTACTACTGGGGATATACCTGAGAGTGAAACTGCTGAACTATGAGTATGAATATGTTCAGATTAATAGATACTGCCAAATAGTTTTCCAAAGTTATATAAATTTATATTCTCATCAGCAGTGTATGAGAGTTCCTGTTTCTCCACATGCTCACCAATAATTGGTGTTGTCAATCTTAATGGTTTTAACCATTCCAATGGATTTTTACTGATATTTCATTGTGGTTTAAATGTGAATATCCATAGTGACTAATGAGTTTAAGTACTTTTTCCATATGTTCAGTGGCTATTTGGTTATTGCCTTTTGTGAAGTGCCTTCTCCAGTCTCTATTTGACTGTCTTTTTCTTACTAATTTGTAGGAGTCCTTTATATATTTTGTCATATAAGCACTGTGCTTTGCCTTTTCACTGTAAATGGCATCTTTTGATGAAGAGAAAAGCATAATTTTATTGTATTCCTATTTATATGTATTTTCTTTGATTTTTAAAGTCTGTTTTCTTGTGTCCTGTTGAAAAAAATACTTGCTACCCAAAACTCATGCAGATATTCTCTTATTTCAAACTTGCTATGTGATTTGTTGACCCAAAGGTCTTTTTGAAGAGCACTGCTGTTTCCAAATATGTGGAGATTTTGTAGTTAGCTTTCAGGAAGTGACATCTAGCTTAATCCCACTATAATCAGAAATATTCTCAATTATTTCAGTTCTTGAAATCTGTTTAGGGTTCCTTTATGATCTAGCACATGGTCTATTTTAGTACCTTTTCCATGCACACCTAAAAAGAATAAATATTGTTCTTGTTGAATGCAACATTCTACATACATCAATTTAGTCAAGTTTGTTAATCATGTGTTCAAGACTCTCCCATCTTTTCTGATTATTTTAGGTGCTTGTTCTACATGTTACTGAGAGTGATGTGTTAAGTCTCCAACCATAATTGTAGATTTTCTATTTCTCCTTTTAGTTTTGTCAAATATTCTTCATTTATTGCACCCCCACCATCTTTTATATTTTTGTCACGTATTGTAATTCAGAACATATTTAAAACTGTCTAGGACACTATAAAACCTTTATTGCCATGTGCTATACGTCTCCTATGCTTTTTTCCTGTATTTTGCACACTCTCGTCTCTCTGTGCTTCAATCTGGATATTTTCTACTGGCTTACATTCTTCTTTTCAACTGTGCCCAATCTGATGAGTTTTATGAGATTAGTACATTAAACCAATCTAATGAGTTTTTAAGTTGAGTTATTATGCTTTTTAGTTCCCAAACTATTATAATTTTTTTTATAGATTCCAGTTCTCTGATAAAATTTTTCTTATCATCTATTTTCATGAACATTTTAATCGCTCCAATATCTAGATACTTTGGACTGATTGAACTGTGTACCCCAAAGTCCATATATTAGAAGCTTAATTCCCACTCTGTTGAAGGTGGGAAATCCTGTTATGGTCATTGAAAGGTGGGCCTTGAAGAGGTGATTAACTGATGGTTTAATGGTGGTCATGGGTGTGGTTCTGACAGCTTTAAAAGGAGAGCACATGAAGAGCTATCTCTCTCTCTCTTTGCTCCACCATTTTCTGCCATGTGTGACCCCTGCATTGCTATAAAGTCACCACCAAGAATACCCTCAGCAGATGTGTTCCCTGGACTTTGGACTTCCTGGCCTCTGAAACGATAAGCAATAAATTTTGTTTTCTTATAAATTACCCCAGGTCCAGGTACTTGGTTATAAGCAACAGAAATGGACTAATATACTAAGTTATCTGTGAATCTATTTTATTTTTCTCTTGGTACACTTTCTAGGTATGCCTAGTAATTTTTGACTGAATGATAAAGAATATATGAAACACTTAAGTGACTTAGGATTATACTACATCAGAAAGGATTCATCCTATCTTCTGGCAGCAGCTCACTCTACTCTGGAATTAAGCTGATTCAATTTTGGACTCCAGTTTTGTAAGCCCGGTCTACCTCTGGTTTGCCCCTCTTTCAAGGGTATAGTTCTCCCAGGAGCCCAACCAACAACTTGGATGTTTCTCAAAGCCCAACCTCACTGATAGATCCTAAACTCCAATTTTTGCCCCTCATTCCAGCACCATAAGACTGCCAAAACTCTGCTCTGTTTTCCAACTGCTTTATTTTTTTTTTTACTTCTTAAGACTCTTCCCCTACACAGCAAATAAGGAAGTGCCTTATGGGGAGAACCTCTGAGTGTTAGGCTTACTTTTCTTTCTTTCTTAATTACTTAATTTTAATTGACAAAAAAAAATTGTATATATTTATTGTACAGAACATGTTTTGAAACATGTATATTTTGTGGAATAGCTAAATTGAGCTAATAAATATATACATTACCTCACATACTTATTTTTTGTGGTGAGAACCCTTAAAATCTACTCTCTTAGCAATTTTCAAGAACATAATACATTTTTATTAACTATATAGGCTTGCTTTTCTCAACTTCCTGCTCTCTGGGATCTTGACCCTTTAGATCAAGATTTAACTGGTAACCCAGAATTTTAATTTTTGTCTTCCCATCTAAACAAATTTTCTGAAAGCTCAATGGTTTCTGATTCTTAGCAGCTGCCCTCTGCCCAGCTTCTCATATCCTAGATTTACACCATGAGTCAGCAAATGCCCAAAGGGAAACCTCAGTGAACTTCCCTTCTCTCCAGGATCTTGACACCTCAAATCTTCGTTGCTTTGGCAGCTAATGCCTTCAAACAGATTTTTTAAAGTGTATTTTACCTAGCTTTTCTGGGAGTTCTCAGCAGGACTACTGATCTGCTACAAACAAAAGTCGAAGCCTGCTGTTATCCACTCATTTAAATTTATTCTTTATGGGCAATAACCTGAAAATAGGAACTTCTCTCTATACAATCCTCCCAAACACTTTTATTACTTTCTAAGAAATTTGGTATTATAGTAATATCAAACCTAAATGGTGACTGTGAAAGATAAATTTCTTCATTGCCAATGTTAAATAAACTTTTAAAGGTTTGAGTAAATGTAGAGAAGATACAGACTTTAAATTCAATTATCATGTTTACCTTTTGTGGTTTACATTAACTTGTACTTATTTTAGAACTCTACTATAACTTCATGGACAACTGAAAGTATACTGTTATAATGAAAATTGTTTCTGCTGCACTTGATTTCAGGCAGAAAGAGGAGTACACACCGTATTCTAGTATCTAACAATTCCTTAATCATAGCCACCACTTCATCATCATCTTCAGATCCTAGAAACAGTTACAAATAAAAGAATATCAATAGTAGAAATCTTATAACCATGCAAATACAAGTATTAAAACAGGATGATTTTAATTTCATGGCTCATTAAAAACATAAAAGCATGGAACATGTAACTTGGTATGGTGCTACATTTTCAGGAAATGGAAAGAAAAGCATTCATTTGATTCTCTGACGAAAAATTAAAGAATACCGATCAACTCAACATTTAGTGATAAAGGTAAGTATACTGAAATATTTTGATCTACTAATCATGGTAAGGTTCGAAATTTTTGGCCAGTAAATTTGTAAACTTTTATAGTTCTCAAGGATTGAAAAGTAGTGGGGGGGCGGGGAGAAAAGCAGCAGAGAAAGGAGACTGAATTTTGATGGAAACTTTTTGAGACAAAAAGGCACACTGACTCTGTAAATTAAGTTATATCTTTAGATTCACGATTTTGTGGTTTTCAAAAAGACAACCATACTAAATATAGATGTCAGCCTTCCAGAAATTTCTGAAATGTTCTACAAATCTTCTGAACAAAAAGTTGGTTTTTCATTTTGTTTTGTTTTCGTTTTACTTTGTAATGTTACATACTGATCTTCACCAAAGTCCTTGTATGAGATTTTAGGGGTTTTTTTTTGAGAAATTTATTTACCTTTGGGACAACCAAAAATGCAGAGAATTCTAATTACATCATAACAAATACTAGATTTCTGGAAACCCCATAAATAACAACTACTAATATTAAATTAACTTTGAGTTTTTTAATAAAAGAAATAAAACACTATAAAGCTAAAGCTCTCTTTGTTCAGCAAACCTAAGCTCCATTCCCCATCATCCCTTATATAGACAACCACTATCATGAATTTAGTGTATATTTTTCTAGTGTGTGTTTACATTTATGTGTGTAAATTTATACAAATGAGATCATAGTATACAAAGTCTTCTATACTTTGCTTTTTTCTATTCAATATGTCTTGGACATCTTTCCATATCAGCATATACAGCTATGTGTGTAAATTTATACAAATGAGATCATAGTATACAAAGTCTTCTATACTTTGCTTTTTACTATTCAATATGTCTTGGACATCTTTCCATATCAGCATATACAGCTATGTCTCATTTTTTAATTTAGGTACACAGTAATTTTTATATACATTTGTCTTTGGCCAGTTTCTTGTTATTTCAGTTATTTATAGTTTGCTGCTACTTCCAACAATCCTCAACATACTTGCTTGTATAAATATATATCAGTGTCTATGAGATAAATCTATCGATGGAATGTTTAGGTCAACAGGCTTGTATATTTTTAATTTTGGTAAATGTAGTCAAATTGTTCTCAAAAAGTTATATCAATTTTATGTACGTATCCATCAAGAACACATATGTTTCATATGTTTTAAAAATTTGCATAAATGGTTATTTGTAATGTATGTACACTTCAATCGTCCTTTTTAACTTAATGCTTTCTTTCATGTCTTTTCATGTTGATACTTCCTAATGTACTTCATTCTTTTCCGCTGATATAGTTAAAATATACTCCAATAAACATGCTCCCACATGTTGCCTTGGGCACATTTGTAAGACTCTTTCAGGGTATATACCTAGAAGTGGAACTGTATCATCCAAAGATGATTATACAAAGGTATGTACACATATAAATATTCAGTTTTTACAATAAATTCTTGTTTAAGTTGGCCAATTATTAGAACTAATGAGAGTGTCAAACAGAACTGATAAATATACCCACCTCCCAAATTAAGAAAATATAATTTTGAAATAGATACAAGTAGCATGGTGTAGTGCTTAAGTTAAAAGCTTGAATTCTACAGCAGATGTTCATATCTATCTCTGCCATTTAGTAGCTGCCTGATTTTGTGCAAATTACTCAACCTCTCACTGCCTTGGTTTTCTAATGTGTGAAATGGAATAAAAGTACCAACCCCATAATCTTATTTTAAGAATTAAATGAGTTTATGATTATAAAGTCCTTAGAACCATACTTGGAATATAGCAGTCAGTATATTTAAGTGCTTATAAACAAAATTAAGTACCATTTATGACAGCAATAAAACCTATATGGTACCTAGAACTAACAAAAATATGTGAACTCATTCCAAGAAAAGAACATAGAAGTCCCAAATAAATGGAAAGATTTTTTTTTGGATGAAAAGAATGAATTTTAAAGAAATGCCAATTCTCCCAAATTTAATCTATAAATTCTATGTAATTTCAACCAAAATCTCAATAGGGTTTTTAACAGACTTTACAAGATGATCATAAAATTTACAAAAAAGAATAAAGGGACAACACCACCAGAAATTTTTTGAAAAATAAAATTGAAAAACTTTCTCTTCCAGATATTGTTGTTATTACTAATTGTTATAAAGGTATCGTAATTAAAACAATACATATTATTGGAGCAGGAAGCAGTGGGGGGTGGGGAACCAAACAAACAAAACAGATCTTAGAAAAAGACCCAATGTATACCATTAAAAATTCATGAGGAAAGAATGAACTGGGACAATTGATTACCTATGTTGACAAAGATGAAATTAGGTTTCTACTTTATACAGCAAATTATATAATTTGTTTTATAAGAAAAACAAATCCCATAGTGATTAAGTATCTAAATATAAAAAAATAAAGCTTTAAAAAAATAAAAATACATATACATATATACACAAATACATACACAGGACAATATTTTATGACATCTGAAAAATTTCATCAACAACAAATATAATAGTGTTAGCTAACACTTACTGAGCTTCATGTACAGTTACTCTTCCAAGTGCTTTACACTAAATAACTTATTAAAACAAGGTACAAGTTCAAAACACAAAGGAAAAGATTAAGAAATGTTACTACATTAAAATGAAAATTTTCTGTATAACAAAAGACATCATAAGCAAAGTGAAAAGATAAGCCATCGTTAGGGAGAAGTTATTTGTTATAAATATACCTAACAAAGGATTAATAGCAAGAGTGCTTTTTTTATAAAACCTGCTTAAATCAATGTAAAAAGGACAGGGCTAGCCAGTTAGTTCACTTCAGAGAGCAGGTGCTGATAACACCAAGGTCAATTGTTCAGATCCCTGTACCAGCCAGCTGCCAAAAAAATTAATATAAGAGAGAGAGACAGAGAGAGAGAGGCTGCCAAAAAAATTAATATAAGAGAGAGAGAGAGAGAGAGACAGAGAGAGACAGGGACAGAGACAGAGACAGAGAGAGGGAGGGAGGGATGGAGGGAGAAAGGAACGAAGGAAAGAAGGATGGGAGATATATTATTCGGTTTTTAAAAGTTGGACAAAAAAATGAACAGAAAATTTACTGACAAGGAAACAGCCAGTGAACCAAAGAAAACCTTCAGGTTTAGTATTAATCAAGGAAACGTAATTGAAACAAGATACCATTTGAAACCCAACATACTGGTTTATAAAAAAAAAAAAAAAAAAAACATAAGAAACACTAAGTGATGACAAGAATATAAGAAAGTTGAAATTCTTTTATGAGAGTACTTTTAAAAGTTTGTGGAAAGATTCACACTATCTTGCAATTCTGTTTTTCCACAACTTTTTGAAGTACCCTCATATACCGCTAGTATGTGTGTAAATTAGAACTTATGATACAGCAATTTCACTTCTAGGAACATACTCTAAAGAAACTCCCCACATATACACAAAAAGACCTGTACAAGGACGCCTTCTGCAGGAACGTTTGTGATAGAAATTGGTACAAACAATTCACTTGAACATAAGTAAAGGCACAAATTAACTAGCGATAGTTTATTAATATAATGGAATACTATCCAACACTTAAAATGAATAAACTAGATCTATATTTTTTTAAATGAATATATTTCAAAAATATATACTCAGCTAAAAAGGCAATCTGCAGTATAAAACAAGTTATTTAAAGTTTAAGAACAAAAACCAATACTATATATTCTCTGCAGAGACTTACATGTGTAATAAAAATATAAAAACAAAACAAGTTCACGCTTCTTTAATAAACATCAAAGACGTTGATTCTGCATCTTTGGAAGTAGGAAGGGAAAAAGGATAGGGATATAAAGTCTTTAACTGTTAATATTTTCTTTAAAAATGGATCTAAAGCAACTATGGCAAAAAGTTAACATTTGTTAAACCTGAGTGGAGAGCAAATGGGTAAGCATTATCTTATTTTTTGCATGCTCAAAAATTTTTATAATTGAAATTTTACTTTTGTATAATAGATTCAATTTATGCACTAGTTTTCAACATTGATGAATAGATAGCATATATAAAGTTTTAGTCCTTCTGGAATTGATTTCAGAGCTATATATATTACATGATTTTAAAAATCTGTATTCTTATGACTTCTGAAATCAAGACAAATGTGAAGAAAGTAGAAAAGAAAAGTGAAAAAAAAAAAAAGACAAATATTAATTACTCAACACATGTTACCTGCTTCTCCGGAAGATGTTTCCTCAGTAACTAGGGGTAAGCCAGATGCAAAGAAGTCCATAATTGTTGCATAAATATCTGGTTTCAGTAAATTCCAGTCTAATTCTTCATTTTCCTATAAACATTTGAAGAAAAATGCTACATTCCCAGCCAAGGGCAAATATAAACAGAACACTACCTTGTATCTTTCAAAAATATTTTCTTGTATACATCCTATACTATGCAACATCACCCATTACTGGAGAGTACATGTCAGATCCAGCTTTTAAAGTCAAAAAAAGGATATAACTACTTATATACAGGACATCACACAACTATTCTAAAAATTAAACTTACATGTACTATTTAGAGAGTATTGAAGAAATTCAATGCTGCAACTGCAGAACCATGACTACTCTGCAACGGGTCTTGTGGACTATCAACAAGACTGGTATCCTTAAGAACAATTCCATAACTGTTTCACCTGTATATCTAGCCAACTAGTTGTTTCCATAAATAAAAAGATAGGATTATCAAATGCCCAGATAGTACTAACATCTAGAAAGAGAAAGGCAACATGTTTTAGTTTGTTAAAGGAAAGCTCTTTAGGAGGAAAACTACTCCATGCAGTCTATTTAGACTCTCAGGATTCTGCTAGCTAGAGTCTATGCTTAAATACTATTAAAAATTGAGTCAATATGGATGAAAGAGACTATTTTTGTCATGGATTAAGAAGCAATTTAGAGACAGCACACCAAAGGTAAGATAAACTGGGCACTGCTATGGATATGAGTTAAACTAGTAAGATGTTTTAGTGATTGGGAAAGGAAACTAGTTCTAATTAGTATTCTAATAAATTATTTGGAAAATGGATCAGAAAGCCATCTCAGGGCTGGCCCGGTGGCGCACTCGGTAGAGTGCGGTGCTTAGGAGTGCAGCGGCGCTCCCGCCGAGGGTTCGGATCCCATGTGGAGACCCGTCTGCTCACTGGTTGAGCGCGGTGCGGGCACGACACCGAGGGTTGCGATCCCGTTGCCGGTCACGAAAAAAGACAAAAAAGAGAAAAAAAAAAAAGAAAGCCATCTCAGGGCTGGCCCGGTGGCGCACTCGGTAGAGTGCGGGGCTTAGGAGTGCAGCGGCGCTCCCGCCGAGGGTTCGGATCCCATGTGGAGACCCGTCTGCTCACTGGTTGAGCGCGGTGCGGGCACGACACCGAGGGTTGCGATCCCGTTGCCGGTCACGAAAAAAGACAAAAAAGAGAAAAAAAAAAAAGAAAGCCATCTCAGATCTTTAAATAGTGGGCTCTACTAAGTAGGGATATAAAGGTCATAAAAAGAAGAAAAGTATTCTGAAGTTATCTGAATGAGAAAAAAGGAATCATAGAAACTGCAAATACACACATACATTTAGAAAAAAATAACACAAATGATGCATAATAAAAGCTTATGAATTCTCAATTACAGATCTGAAAGGGAAACAGGCAATCACTGAAGACATCAAGTAAATGTGATAATCCATGATGAGAAAGGTTACTGAAAGCAAACAAATCAAATTCACTATTCTGTCTATTAAATATCAATGTGTACCTTAACTTGGAACATTATCTATTGATTATGTCGTTTTGCTTAAAAAAAAAAAAGTGGTGCTACAGCAATTTCAAAAAGGGTAACTAAGTAATGAAGGGAAAGGGAAATAAAAGATGACTCACCAAATCAAATCAAGAAAAAAAGGAAAAGAAAGAAAAAATAAAACCCTATGAAATATAATTATATTTTTCATCTATATAAATGTTTATATAGTAAAGGCTATATTAAAAGAATTATATAACAACTTTTAAAAATAAATAATTTCCCATATAATAAAGACAAGAATACCTAGTTGTAAGAATTAAATTAGATAATATATGTAAAGCACTAGTGCTATATCTGACATCTTGGATATATTAAATAAATGTTTGTCCTTTTGTCCCTTTAAAAAATATGAAGGAGGGCCGGCCCGGTGGCGCACTGCTACAGTGCGCCGCTTGGGAGCGCGGTGGCGCTACTGCCGAGGGTTCGGATCCCACATACAGACTGGTTCCTGCTCACTGGCTGAGCGGGGTGCGGACGCAACACCGAGGGTTGCGATCCCGTTGCCGGTCCCGGGCCAGTACGGGCGCGACACTGAGGGTTGCGATCCGTTGCCGGACACGAAAAAAGACAAAAAAGGAGAAAAAAAAAAATGAAGGAAAGAAAACTGGAGGGTTGCGATCCGTTGCCGGACACGAAAAAAGACAAAAAAGGAAAAAAAAAAAAATGAAGGAAAGAAAACTGAAGAATAACAAAGATAGGCCAGAAGTCCACAAATTGATGAAGACTGGGGATCAGTTAACGTAGATTTACTCACCACAACCCTACATTCAGGAGAAACCACTTGAAGCCTGATAATTCAGTTTAGAAAACTTTACAACATTGTTTCCTTCTACAAAAATTTTTTAAGAGTGCCTACTACATGCTAGGTATTCTTCTAGGTGAGCTTAACAAGATGAGCAATCTTTATCTTCACAAAGTTTACATTCTAGTGCAGGAAAGACAGGTAATAAAAAATAGACAAGTGGGTGGAGCAAGATGGCTGACTAGAAGACCCTACAGTTTGTCTCTCCCACAAAGACTGACAAAACAATGAAAAAACAACTACTTCTGGGTGAAAATAACTAAAGAACAGCACCGGAGCACATCAAAGGAGTAATATAAATGCTAGTAAGCACAGAAACTCAGGATAGTCATATAGAGGACAAAGGGAAACACCCAGCCTCCACTATTTCATCGCCCAGCAAAGAGCAGCAGGGAACCAGGAGGAACTTCTCACTGCAGAGAAAAGGTAAGCAAAAGGAACCCAGCAGCCCTAATCAATACCTTGGACACCTACTACCCTTACCACTGGGAACCCTGGTAGTCTTCACAGGCACTAAGCCCACCTAAGGGAGCTACCTAGAGTCCACACAGTTGTACTCCCACAGAGGAGCCGACACTGTGCCCCCCCTTCTGTGGGCTATGTGGATATTCTTACATCTTGGAACTGGAAATGCTACTTCAAGGTGTCTTATTCTGGGGGTGAGTGACACCCTTTAATCCCAGAGGCTAGGCCACCACTGAATCAACTTCCCCAAGCAGCTGTTACATTCTACCCTGAGGGGCTAAGCAGTGGTGGAACTATTCCATCCACCCTTCCCAGTTAAAGGAATGCCCCTCCCCTCTCAGGCCAGAGCCGAAGCTGTGAAGTTGCTTACTCCCTCTGGGGGAATCTTTAACTACCCCTCTCATACGTGGCTGTGTCCCATCCTCCTGGGAGTGAGCTAAAACTATGAATGGTGCCCTGGAGAACTGCTGTCTTGACTAAGAAGCTGCTTGGCCAAGAAGCTGTTTGGCCAGCTGAGCAGCTGAGCATCCTAGGGCTGAGTTGATGTACTACCCTGAGTCCTAAGGAAACAGAGCAGTGGCTGAGCTGAGACACTCTACCCTACTAACTGAAAAACTCCAGTACCCTGCTTCCTTGCAACTGAACTATTCCCCTAGAGAATGAGCTACTAAGACATTTCTTCCCCCAGGGAGTGGAGTCAGCACTATGCTGCATCCTGTCCACCAAGTGACAGCTGTACCCCACTCTGGGACCTAGCAGCCACTGTACCAGACCTCGAAGAGACACGAATATTGCTGAGTCCCACAGTTTCAGGGGCTAGTCACCACTACACAATACTTCACCCCCTGAAAACTGAGTGACAACTGAGGCTCATTTGCTCTGGTTCCAGAATTGGTGAGGTTGATCACAGCTGAAGAAACAGCCCACAGACTAAACCACTGCATCTACACAGAACCAGAATCACCACACCCTATCCAACAAGCATACTGCAACCCAATTGCAGCTGAAAGACTCTGTCTATGAAAGACACTCTGTAAAGTTTGGAAGAGGTGATTGTTCTACCAGATGCACATATATCAATGAAGGGCCACAAGAAACATGAAAAAGCAAGGAAACATGACAACACCAAAAGAACACAATAACACACCAGTGATGAATTGACAAACTGCAAAAAAGGAATTAAAAATAATGATATTAAGAAAACTCAACAAGATAGAAGAGAATATAGATAAGGAATTTGATTAAATCAGAAAAATAATTTATGTTATGAATGAGAAATTTAACAAAGAGAGATAAATGTAAAAAAGAGTCAAACAGAAATCCTGTAGCTGAAGAATTCAATGAGTGAAATAAAAAATACAATAGAGAGCTTCAACAGCAGACTAAAACAAGGAGAAGACAAGATCTCTGAACTTGAAGACAGGTCATTTGAAATTACCCAGTTAGAGAAATAAAAAGAAATGAGAATAAAAAAGGGTAAAAAAAATGTACAGGAACTATAGAATATCAATATACAAACAAACATTCAAATATGGGCTTACCCAAAGGAGAAGAAAAGGAAAAAGGCATTCAAAACCTATTTAATGAAATAATAGCTGAACACTTCCCAAGTCTTGGTAGAGATATGCTCATACAGATCCAGGAGGCTCAAATGTCCCCAAATATATTCAACTAAAAAGATCCTCTTCAAGGGACATTGCAGTCAAAATGTCAAAAGTTAAGACAAAGAGAGAATTCTAAAAACAGCAAGAGAAACGTGTCATGTCACATATAGGAAATCTCTATTAGACTATAACAGCATATTTCTCATCAGAAACATTATAGGCCAGGAGAAAATAGGATGATATATTCAAGGTACTGAAAGAAAAAATTCCCGGCCAAGAATACTATATCCAGCAAAGCTATCCTTCAGGAATGAAAAATAAAGAAAGTCTTTCAAAGACAACAAAAACTGAGGAAATTCATAACAACTAAAACAACTTGAGAAACAATTAACAGAGACCAGCAGCTTGAAGCAAAAGGAAAATAACCACCATCAAGAAAACACACAAAAAGATAAAACTCACTGGTAAAGCATGTACCCAAATGGGAAAGAAAAAGGAATCAAACATTACCACGATAGAAAATCACCAAACTACAATGATAAACAATAAGAGAGAAAGAAGCAAAAAACATAAAAGACAACCAAAAACTGAACAAAATGAGAGGAATAAGTCCTCATCTACCAATAATAACTCTGAATGTAAGTGGATTAAATTCTCAAGTAAAAGATACAGACTGACAGAATGGATAAAAAAACAAGACCCAACTATACACTGCCTTCAAGAAACCCACTTCACTTGTAAAGACACACACAGACTGAAAGTGCAGGGATGAAAAACATATTCCATGCAAATGGAAAGCAAAACTGAGCAGGAATAACTAAACTTAAATCAGAGAAAACAGACTCTAAGTCAAAAACCATAAAAAGAGACAACCATAAAAAGAGACATCATTATATATGTGTTAAAGGGGTCAATTCATCAAGAGGATATAACAATTGTAAATATATATGCACCCAACAGTGGAGCATCCAGATATCTAAAGCAAATGTTATTAGATCTAAAGGGAGAGATAGACTATAATAAAATAATAGCTGGAGACTTCAACACCCCACTGTGGGCAATGCACAGATTATCTAGATAGAAAACCAAAAAAGAAACACTGGATTTGAACTGCACTATAGACCAAATAGATATTACAGACATTTATAGAACACTGCATTCAACAGCTATAAAATACACATTCTTCTCATCACTACAAGGAACATTTTCCAGGATCAGCCATATGTTAGGCCACAAAACAAGTCTCAACAAAATTTTAAAAACTGAAATTATATCAAGTATTTTCTCTGATAACAATGAAATAAAACTAGAAATCGATAGCAATAGAAACTTTCAAAACAAATACATGGAGATTAAACAACATGCTCCTGAATGACCAATGGGTCATAGAGAAATTAGAAAGGAAATTTAAATATGTACTGAAAGAAATGAAAACTGAAATATAACACAGCAAAACCTATGGGATATAGCCAAAGCAGTACTAAGAGGGAAGTTTATAGCAATAAGTGCTTACTTCAAAAACATAGAAAGATCTCAAATAAACAATCTAAAAATGCATCAAAAGGAACTAGAAAAGAAAGATCAAACCAAACCCAAAATTAGCAGAAGGAAAGAAATAATAAAGATAGAGGAAAAACAAACAAAATTGAGATAAAAAAAAAAGATCAAAAAAATAAAATGTTGGTTTTTAAAAAGAATAAACAAAATTGACAAGCTATTAGCTAAACTAAGAAAAAAAGAGAAAAGACTCAAATAAAATCTGAAATAAAAAGGTATACAATTGATACTACAGAAATACGAAAGACGATTAGGGATTTTTATGAACAACTATATGCCAACAAATTAGAAAACCTAGAGGAGGTGGATAAATTCCTGGACACATGCAATCTACCAAGATTGAACCAAGAGGAAACAAAAAGCCTGAAGAGACCAATTATGAGTAATGAGATTCAATCAGTAATAAAAAGTCTCCCATTAAAGAAAACCTCAGGACTGATGGCTTCACTGCCAAAGTCTTCCAACATTTAAAGAAGAATTAATAGCAATTCTCCTCAAACTCTTCCAAAAAATTGAAGAGGGAATTCTTCCAAACTCATTCTATGAGGCCAGCATTACCCTGATACAAAACCACACAAGGATACACACACAAAAACAAAAATAAACTTCAGGCAAATATCCCTGAATCCTTGATGAACACAGATGCAAAAATCCTCAACAAAATACTAGCAAACCTAATCCAGCAGCATATTAAAAAGATCATTCACCATGATCAAGTGGGATTTATCCCAGGGATACAAGGTTTGTTCTACATACACAAATCAAGAAATATGATACAACACATGAACAGAATGAAGGACAAAAACCATATGATCATCTCAACTGATGCAGAAAAAGGATTTGACAAAACACAACATCCCCTCATGACAAAAACACTCAACAAATTAGGCACAGAAGGAATGTGCCTCAACATAATAAAGGCCACATATGACAAACCCACAGCTAACACCATACTGAACAAGGTAAAGCTGAAAAAAAAAAAAAAAAAAAAAAAAGCTGAAAGCTTTACCTCTAAGACCAGAACAAAAAAAGGATGCCCACTCTCAGCACTCTGATTCAACATACTACTGGAAGTCCTAGCCACAGCAATTAGGCAAGACAAATAAATAAGGAGCATCCAAATTGGAAAACAAGATATTGATGAAAGAAATTGAAGAGGATGCTAAAAAATGAAAAGAAATGCTCATAGGTGGGAAGAATTAATATTGTCAAAATGACCATCCTACCCAAAGTAATCCACAGATTTGCTGAAACCTTTATCAAAATACCAATGACATTCTTCACAGAAATAGATAAAACAATCCTAAAATTTGTATGGAACCACAAAAGACTGAACAGCCAAAGAAACCCTAAGCAAAAACAACAAAGCTGGAGGCATCATACTACCTGACTTCGAAATATACTACAAAGCTACAGTAACCAAAACACTACAGTACCGGCATAAAAACAGATATACAGACCAATGGAACAAAATACAGAACGCAAAAATAAAACCATGTACTTACAGCCAAATCTATCTGATTTTTGACAAAGGTGCCAAGAATATGCATTGAGGAAAGGACAATTTCTTCAATAAATGGTGCTGGGAAAACTGGATAGCTGTATACAGAAGAATGAAATTAGACCCCTATCTCTTATCATATACAAAAATCAACTCAAATGAATTAAAGGTTTAAATGTAAAACCCAAAACCATGAAACTACTAGAAGAAAACATAAGGGAAAATCTACAGGACACTGGGCTAGGCAAAGACTTTATGAAGAGGACCTCAAAAGCAAAAATAGGCAGCTGGGGTTATATGAAACTAAAAAGCTTCTGCACAACAAAAGAAACAATCAAAAAGAGTGAAGAGACAACTTACAGAATAGGAGAAAATATTTGCAAACTATGCATCCAAAAAGAGATTAATATCTAGAATATACACGGAACTCAAACAACTCAACAGCAAAAAAAAACAATTTCTGATCCAAAAGTGGGCAAATGAGCTGAATAGATATTTCTCGCAAGAAAACATACAAATGGCCAACAGCTGTCAGAAAAAATGCTCAACATCACTAATCATCAGGAAAAAGCAAATCAAAATCACAATGAGATATCATGTCACTCCAGTTAGAATGCCTACTATCAAAAAGACCAAAAATAACAAATGCTGACAAGGATGTGGAGAAAGGGGAACTCTTATACACTGTTGGTGGGAATATAAATTGTACAGTCATTATGGAAAACACTATGGAGGTTCCTCAAAAAACCACAAATATAACTACCCTATAAACCAGCAATCCCACTACTGGGTATATATCCAAAGGAAAGGAAACCAGTATATTGAAGAGATATTTGCACTCCCACATTTACTGCAGCATTATTCACAATAGCCAAGATATACAATCAATGCAAGTGTCCATTGACAGAGGAATGGATAAAAGAAAGTGTGGTGTATAAAAACAATGGAATATTATTCAGCTATAAAAAAAGAATGAAATCCTGTCATCTGCAACAACATGGATGAACTTAGAGGACATTATGTTAAGTGAAGTAAGCCAGAAATAGAAAGAGAAATACTATATGTTGTCACTCAAATATGAAACTAAGAAAGTTGATCACAAAGAAGTGGAGAGTAAAACAGTGGTTACCAGAGGCTGGAAAGGGTAGGGGGGAGAGAGAGATAATGAGAGGTGGATTAACAGATACAAAAGTACAGCCAGATAGGAGGAATAATATCTAGTGTTCTATAGCACTGTAGAACGACTACAAACAGCAATGATTTAGTGCATAGTTTTAATTAGCTAGAAGAGAGGATTTTGAATGTTCCCAACACAAAGAAATGATAAATGTTTGAGGTAATGGAAAAAAATCAGTGGTTGCCAGGGTTTCAGAAGAGAAGGCAGGAGAGAGAGATGAACAGGGGGAGCACAGAGAATTTTTAGGGCAGCAAACTATTCTGTATGATACTATAATGGTGAATACACCATTACACATTTGGCAAAACCCACAGAACTATACAACACAAAGAGAGAACCATAACGTAAAATTAACTCAATATAATATATCAATATTGTTTCATAACTGAAGCAAATGTACCACACTAATATAACATGTTAATAATAGGACAGACTGTGTTTGTATGTGGGAGGAGGGTATGGAAACTATCTGTACTTTCTGATCAATTCCTCTATAGACGTAAAACTGCTATAAAAAAAATAAAACTGCAGTAGGAAAAAAATATGATTAAGTGGTAAGTGTAATGAAGAAAATAAAACAGGTTAATGAGCTCGTAGAGGGTATGTCACTTTAACTAAGATGGTCAAGAAAAGGCTTTCTGAGAATTTAGAATTAACATTCTAAACAACAGGTAAAAACATTTTACAATTAGAATATCTGCAAGAATATCCATAGCCACTGGGATTGCCACCAAGGAGGAAAAACATATTTCTCTTCATTACATAAGTAGCTATAGGAGAATACTAGGCTAGATGTAACACATTACTAAGCCAGTGAGTCTACTTTTAAAGCACATCAAAAACTCAAAGTAATCCTTTCAAATTGCATAAGGGAAGTTCAATGAATACAATACTTTTGATTTTGACACAGTAGTGGGCAAATGATTAAGTTCAGTAGATATACAACAATTAACATATCTAAAAGGATACACAGTTCAAATTTAAATAGTTCATTTCCCATTAATCTAGTGGATTTAAAAATGGAACAGCTTTTTCTAGCAGATACCACCTTGACCTTTGGAATGGGTAGCATATTTATCTTGATTTTGTGATATTTAAAGGTTAACCAAGTGCTGCAGAACTGCACAGTCCACTGTTATCTGTGAAGCTCTGAAGTATAATTGCAGGATTGTGGAATTTGTATATATACATACATATAAATATATATATATATATACATATATACATATAATTGTTATACATATCGATATATATCTCAACAGAATAAATGAATATATATCTCCTTTCAAAGTAGACACATCATGTCATATGACATATATACATAATGTGTTTTTACAATATAAGCACATGTATAATTTGTTCATTTATAATATTTACTTACTTCCCTTTTTACTCTATCAATTTAAAGTAAAAATTAATAAAAATAATACTTGGAGGCCTAAATTCTAGTCCTGCCAAGGTGAGTCTTGCTGTAGACCAGCTATATAATCTTGGACACTGCATTTAACCTTCTGAAGCTCAAGTTCTCTTTTGAAAAATGAGGGAACTGAACTATAGTTAATTTCAACTTGAAAATTTTTTAAATAATTAACTTGAGAAATGTGAGAAGTAAGCTACATTTGAGATTTTTAATAACTATGTGCAAAATATATTAAGAATGAAAATTCTGCAGAGGAGCATTGGACTCTGAAAACACTAAAAGTACTTCAAGTCTTATTTTATATAATCCTATGTTTACCTTTGTGACAGTGATGAAATCTGGTCCAAAGAAGACACTTTTTACTCCTTCAATCCTAAATAACTGTCTATGAATAAAGGAAAAAATAAGAGATAATAAGTCTTATCATGGAAAAGTTTAAACATATACAAAGAGTAGAGAGCAAAGTAAAAGAACCTCTATGTACCCATCACCAGCTTCAACAATTACCAACTCATGGCCAATTTTGTTTCATTTTCTCACCTCACAATCCAGCACTATACCACTCCTAGGTATTGACCAAAGAAAACTGAAAACATATGCTCCACAAAGAATTGTACGTAAATCTTTATAGCAGCTTCATTTATCATAGCCACAAAAAATCTGGAAATGTCCATCAACTGGTGAATGAATAAACAGACTATGTTATATCCATACAATGTAGTACTACTTGACAATAAAGAGGAATGAAATACTGATATGTATTAAAATGAGGATGACTCTCAAAAGCCTTCCTGAAGTAAGATACACTAGTATTTATTTATTCATTCAATAATTACTCATTCATTCAACAAATATTTTAACACCTACTGAGTGCCAGGCACTATACTAAGAACTAGAGATACAATGATAAGCAAGGAAGACTGGTCTCTATCCTCAGAAAGCTTATTTTAGCTTATAGCAAAAATATTCCCTAATAAAACAACAAAGAAAACAAGACTAGTTTTGCTTGACTGAAAATAATAAATTCTATGAATCCAGAAAAAAGGCTATTTTCAAAATACTAATTTGAAGAGGGCTTTTGCTGTGCAGAAGCTTTTCAGTTTGACATAATCCCATTTACTTATCTTTTCTTTTGTTGCTTGTGCTTTTGGGGTCTTATTCATAACGTCTTTGACCAGTGCTACTTCCTGAAGTGTTTCCCCTATGTTTTCCTTTAGTAGCTTTATAGTTTCAGGTATTATACTTAACTCTTTAATCCATTTTGAGTTGATTTTGGTATTTGGCAAAAAGTGCAGGTCTAGTTTCATTCTTCTGCATACGGATGTCCAATTTTCCCAGCACCACTTATTGAAAAGGCAGTCTTTTCCTCAACTTACATTCTTGTAGCCTTTGTTAAAAATCAGTTGGCTCTAAGTATGTAGGTTGATTTCTGGGTTCTCTACTCTGTTCCATTGTCTGAGTGTCTATTTTTATGCCTATTTCATGCTGTTTTGGTTACTATAGCTTTGTAGCATAATTAGAAGTCAGGTAAGGCCGGCCTGTGGCTCACTCGGTAGAGTGCGGTGCTGATAACACCAAGGCCACGGGTTCAGATCCTATATAGGGATGGCCGGTTGGCTCACTGGCTGAGCGTGGTGCTGACAACACCAAGCCAAGGGTTGAGATCCCCTTACCGGTCATCTTTAAAAAAAAAAAAAAAAAAAAAAAGTCAGATAGTGTTATGACTGGCTTTATTTTTTTTGCTCAGGATTGCTTTGGCTATTTGGGGTCTTAGCTTGTTCCATATGAATGTTAGGATTGTGAAAAGACAACCTACAGGAGAAAATATATGCAAACTATATATCAAACAAAGGAATAATATCCAGAATATACAAGGAACTCAAACAACTACACACTAAAAAAAAAAAATAACCCAATTAAAAAATGGGCAAAGGAGGTGAATAGACATTTTCCGAAGGAAGACATACGAATGGCCAACAGACACTTAAAAAAATGCTCAACATCACTAATCATCTGGGAAATATAAACTAAAATCACACTGAGATATCATCTCACCCCTGTTAGACTGGCTATAATCAAAAAGACTGAGAATAACAAATGCTGATGAGGATGCAGAACTCTTCTACACTGTTGGTGGGACTGTAAATTAGTATAGTCACTATGGAAAACAGTATGGAGGTTTCTCCAATAATTACAGATAGATCAACCACACAGTCCAGCAATCCCACTTGCTGGTATCTACTCAAAGGAACAGAAATCATCATGTCAAAAGGATATATGCACTCCCATGCTCATCATAGCTCTATTAACAACAGCCAAGATTTGGAACCAACCTAAATATCCATCAACGGATGACCAGTACTGTAGATTGGATGCCCTCCCCAACCTCACTGAAGCTTAAATCCCCACTGTAACTGCTGGGAGTGGGAAATCCTATTACAGTAATTGAAAGGTGGGGCCCTGAAGAGGTGATTACATTGTAGGACCATACTGTAGTGAATGGATTAATAATGGTGGTCAGGGACATGGTTCAGGGGGCTTTAAAATGAGAGTGAATACAGAAGTTAGTCTTTCTCTCTGCTTCACCATTTTTGCCATGTGAGACACCCAGGTAATTGTTGCGACCACTAAGACCCTCACCAGATGTGTTCCCTAGACTTTGGATTTCCTACCCTATGAAAAGTAAGCAATAAATTTTGTTTTCTTTATAAATTACCCAGTTCCAAGTATTTTGTTATAAGCAACATAAATGGACGAATACAATTACCTTGGCTGCTCTTTTCACTTTTCAATTATATACAAATTTTACAATCAACACACACACACACACACACACACACACACACACACAATGGAATACTACTCAGCCATAAAAAAGAATGAAACTCTGCCATTCACAGCAACATAGATGAGCGTGGAGAAAATTATGTCAAGTGAAAGAAGCCAGGCATAGAGGGAGAAATGTCACATGTCCTCACTCATAAGTGGGAGCTAAGAGAGAAAGAAGGAAAGAAAGACCACAGTGGTGTGTTTGACTTGCAGAGGGAGAGAACAGACCTGGGGTTAAAATGCACTAAAAATGCGATAGCTAAATAAGGCTGTCTTAACCCCAAAGTTGGTTATTTATGTTTCTTGGTAAAAGCAAATGAAAACAATAACATACCTAGCCAGAGGGGAGCGAAATGCTGCAGCTGGCGTGGGAAAATCCATAGTTCTTGTCTCAAGAACTGGTTTTCCTGGTATAAACTTTAAACTGTTTGGATTTGGGGTATCTTGTGTTTGAATAAACATACATCTCACTAAAAAAGAAAAAGAAGAAAGAATGTTATTCTAGAAAAAACAGTAGTTAACAAGTTCATGGACTATGAAGTGCTCCTTTTCAGAGAACCAGAAATAAGAAATATTGGAAAAAAAGAAAACTGGACATTATTGTCCAAGCTGACAAAATAAGAATTTATAAGGACAAGAAATATATTTAGCATAACTGCATAGAATTTTATATTAATACTCTGATTATTTAGTTATGTTATTCAACAGATTTCAGCAATATCCTACACTTAAGTAGGAAGACACAACATAATTTAGGAATCTTATATGTACATGTATTCTATTTTGTGACTTGGTACCAATGGCTAACATATTCATAATCTTAGACCATTATCGCTGTGATATTAATAGAGTAAAATGTCACATTCACTTTCTTTCAAAGTGCTACCATTCTTTTAAAGACAATAAAGGTAGCAATTTATAATAATAATAATAACAAATATTTATTATTTGCTTATTACAGGGTCAAGTGCTTTAAATGTATTTATGCCTTTAACAATCCTGTAAAGAAGGTATTATTATTATTCCCATTCTACAAATGAAGAAACTTAGGCTAGGAGATGTTGAATAACTTGTCTGATGGTACAGTTGGTAACATTATAAAATATCGCATACGTGGGAATCTGTGTGAATTACTTTCTGGAATATTTAATTTAAAAATATCTTTACAGGCTCTTTTCCTATATGTTTCTTCTAGAACCATGATTAGATTGAGAATGAATTCATTAAAGCAATAAAGAGTGAACAGATTCTTTAATTTCCTACTTTGCTGGTATGACAACAACTTGCCGGACAAAAGGATAGCATTGGTGTTTTAACAGTTTTAAATCTATTAAACAGACTCTGATTATTTATTACAAAAATAAACCTTCTGAGCAAAAAAAAATTCTCCATCTTTAAGCAGTATATTTAAATAGGATGACAACAGCATATTATAAAAACTAAAATTTACTGAGTACACATCATGTGCTGGGCATAGTGCTAAACACAATACATGTATTGCACCATTTAATCCTTACATCCTCCCAAGGAGGTACTGCTTTTATCCTATTTTATAAACGAGGAAACTAAAGCTAAAGGTCACTCAGTTTGTACGTGACAGAGCCAGGATTCAAGTGTGGACAATTTCCTAGTGCTGACTCTTAACCACTGTGCATACTGCCAGTCCTTATTTATTATTGCTAAGCATAGCAGGAAAATACATTTAAGATCAGTCTTCCTATCCTGTCATCATCTTCATACCACATAGTTTAAGATAGATAATAAAATATCAAAAAGCAACAGTTTTATTTTAAATCTGAAAGAGATTAAGTTTGGCAAAACATATGGCTGGTACGGAACTGCTTTTCTTAACCATTAGGGAGAAGGTTCTAATTCAACAGCTAAGTCGTTTTTGCACCTCGCCGTGCAATTGCAACTTACAGATGTTAAACCACTTCCTGTGTGAAGTAGAAATTGAAACTAAACTCCCATACATTCTGCTTAAGCTACTGTCCTAATCAAACATTAGCTGATGACTTGGTGACCAGGCAAATCCTAAAAAAGGGAAAATAAAAAATGATAACCTCAATGTCCAAGCACTTCATTTAAAATATTTATACCTCCAACCAAGACATTCTTCCGTAAATCTGTGTTTTAATTTTTCAAATGAAACATTTAAGAAAGGGCTGCCACCACTTTCTGTAAATAAAGCACACCAAGGTTCTTTTAACCCTGGTCTGAACCAATCAGTTCTTGCAGCCTTTCTTAACAATTTATTGATAACCAAAATCTCTGTACACACTAGGCATATTTGAAAAATTAAATCTGGCTTTATTCTACTCAAGCCATTTGAGTAAAACTACATCTACAGAAAGAAAAATTTTTAGAAATACTCGAAGGTAAAAGCTATAAATATTTTTTAAAAAGTCTTTTAAGAGCGTATAATCTATATATATTCTCTGAAATAGAAATTATGAAAATATTATCATCACACAACTTTTCTCCTTTGACAATGAACAAAGCTATTTCAAAAGACTAATTTGAATAAATATTTACCAAAATCTTTCCAATTATAGTCTAAATTGGGTTTAATTAGGTATTTCAAAAATGACTCCCAGGTCCATCAGCAAGAAAGATGTTCCAGAAAGTGTCATGAGAGTTACCACAGGACAGAAAGACTGCAATATAGTATTTTTTCCTCATAGATATACTAATAGGTATCTAAACAAGTAGGCATAGGCTCCTTAAAAATATAGATTAGTGGTGCTTAAAATCAATATCCACGACTAAAATCAGTGGGTTTCCAATTTGAAAAGCCTAGATGACCTCATAATTCAGTGCTACAATGTTTAAAAATCTAATTAAAGTGGTTTGATCTGCTAAGTTCTGCAATATTTATGACTATTCAATGACTCAAGGAGACAGGCAAGCCCACAGGAAAGCACTCCTCTTCTTGCCCCAGTCTACAGAACAGGTAAGGTCTCTACCCTGATTCAACTCATGCTCTTAGCCAAAGTCAAGCACATTCTAAACAAGAAGCTGTGAAGGAAAGGGAGACAGACTGAATCCATACGCTCACAACTTCATAACCACATAGAGGTATGCATTTACAAACATATACACACACATGTGCACACACACACACACTCCTCTCATCAAGCGTCCCTAACTACATTACAGTGGTCACATTTCAAATTCTTTTCAAATCCTATCTTCATACTATTTCCAATATTAAAGAAAATCAAAGTATGTAATATCAACAAGATTGTCAATAAAACCATAGTAATTAATTTTGATGAAATTAAAAAAAGTACATTTAAACTCCTACGTTCTAAGGTCTGGATGAAAGCCAGAAGTTTATTGATTTTAGGGGTATTCTTATACAAATAAGGAAAGCAGTAGTTTAAAATACATATGATTCTTTGAAACACAAACCCATTTATAACTTCTCTTTACAAAATTTTCATTTCAGAAATCATTTCTTGAGCAACTCTTATGTTCCAGGGGATGCGTTATACAAGATACTGAGATTTCATAGATCTATTGGACAATGTCCTCACAAATAACTAAGGTATGGTATTATGACAGAAAAAAACCCAGTATGTTTTTCTTATGAGCTTCTGAATAGAAAAGTTACAAATTCTCCTCTTTTATGATCCACTAGTTCCACTAGTTTCAGAAACATAATTTGCTCTTAAAGAGATAAACTTTTACCTGTGTTACATAAGGCTGCAGGTAGTGGGAAAAGTGGTCTTCGTACAAATTGATGCAAAGGCTGTTTCTTAATGGTGTACGGATTCATCATATGACAGAATCTGTACTTAAAAACAAATAATAAATGGGATTTTAAGAGATCTAATCTTTTAAAGTCAGTCTCTACTTCTCATATATAAAAAAAAGACATGTAAAATCTAAACATAACCAGCAATAATTATGCAGATAATTACAGAGCTGACTTTTCATTTTCCATCTACAACATTATTTCCTCTTACTTAGGCAAGCAATATCTACAAATGATTCAGAAACAGGTACAGCTCAAATGGAAATTCATTGCCTTGATAACTGGGTGTACGCAGGGCAGAGTAACATCCGAGTATAAGAAACAGAAATGTATCTATGTTAGTGATTTATAACCTGGAGTCCCAGACTCTTTCTTATGCATGAAGGAGGCAAAGAACTATAAGCTTTTACTTCTTCTTTTAAAAAATTTTAAAACTAGGTAATAGAGTCACATGGTTCAAAATTGATAAGGACAAAAATTATACACAGTGAAAAGTCTCCCTCATATTCTGTCCCCTACAACCATGTTTCTCTCTCTAGAGATAACCTATATTACCTGTTTTGAAAAGTATTTCAATACTTCAAAAAATTTAATAGAAGTTCAGATCCATACCGACCAGCCACACACAAAAAAATTAAAAATAAATAAATTTTAAAAATCTAATAGAAAGTACACTATTGTCCTCCACACTGCTAAAACAGCCAATCATGTTTACATGCTTTTTGACTGGAAACGTATTAACCCAGAGTTGTAATTTTACTATGATAGAGAAGCATTAATTGGCTATTTTATGGCTTTGACAGATTAAAAACAAAGGGAGAAAGGAAACAAATATTACCAGAAAAGGAAATAAAAGGAGATTTGAGTAGTGAAAAATCTTAGAACCCTATTGCAAGTTACTTTAAGATGCAGTTTACTTTAAAGTATTGCTATCCATTACAACTGTCATTTCACAGGAGCCATTGAGGAATTTTAAGCACAGGAGACACGTTTGTGATCACACACGATAACTTAAAAAAAAAAATTCTATGATTATTTTCCACCTAAAATAGGAAGTGACAGACTTCACATCACATTCTTTTCTTACAAAACCACAATTCTGCATGTCAAAGAGTGAGAACCAATTAAGTGGAAAACAGATTACCTAAAATTTTTCCTGACTTCAGTTATCTTTAAATGTGATTTATAAGCAAAAATCTACTTCACTGGGACACTGTAGGACTGTAAGCCATACAAAGTTTCTTAGATGCTACTGGAGAAACTAAAGGACCAGCCTGGAAGATTCAGGAGAATTAAGTAATCACTAGTGACATCGTTAGAAACAACATGACACTGTAGGACTGTAAGCCATACAAAGTTTCTTAGATGCTACTGGAGAAACTAAAGGACCGGCCTGGAAGATTCAGGAGAATTAAGTAATCACTAGTGACATCGTTAGAAACAACACTGAATGGGGATTCAAGGAATGTGTGAAGCCCTGACTGCCATTCCCCATACCAGAGTTGGTCACAGTAAGGTCTGTGACCACTTTAAGTTCTGACTCTATTACAGCACTCATGACTTTATCGTTATTTGCTAATGTCTTTCTTACTAGGCTGCAAACTCGTTAAGAGGAGAGACTGTCACATCTATGTCCCCAGCTGCTAGCACTGTGGCCTCAGTTTCTCATCTCTACAACAAGGCTAATATTCGCAGCTACTGCTCATAAAGACTGGGATGATGGGTCCAGATAATCCGGTAAAGTGCTTAAATCAGTGCCAGGCCATGCAGTAAATGCTCAATAAATGGTAGCTCCTACCATTATTATCATGGAATAGTTGCCCAATAATTACTTATTAAATGAATGAAGTTCAAGATTTGGGGTGAAAACACCTTTTTCTATAGCTCACTGTCTAAATCTCCCTGTGAATATTCTGGAATTTGGAAATACATTGGAAAACCAGTATTCTTACCCTTTCAGCCCAGGGAAAAGGCAGCAGGGTGGATAAATAAGACGCATATTTTGACAGAGAGATAGGTTTAAAGTTTAAAATAAAAGTATGAATTAAGTTAATTATTCAAGGAAGACATCTACTCAAACATATGAGGGGGAGAAGGGGAGTAACTAACCAAAAAATCTTTCTGCTAACTTAATATTTTTAAGAAATGCATTTAAACGTCAACAGCCCCATTAACACTAAAACCTCTAATATGCAAGATATCAAACTCTGCTAGGCCTTTTCCTCCAGAAGTAAAATCAGGGTCCGAGACCTCCATAAAGTCCACTAACTAATGTTGACAGGTGACAATGGGAGGAGAGACTCAAAGGCATGCCTTAGGTAAGAAGGAAAGATAAGGGAACGCAGTAGTCTAAAGGGGCCGGGGCGGGGGGGTACCTAGGAGTCTGGATTCTCCTTGGAGTTCCATCCCTGAGAAGCTGTGTGACCTTGCACACGTCACGTCCCCTTTTGGGGCCTCACTGGGAAAATGAAGAAATGAGACAAAGCATTTTCTTCCCTTCTGTGTGATGTACCGCCTGCGCAGCCCGGAGTAACTAACCAAAAAATCTTTCTGCTAACTTAATATTTTTAAGAAATGCATTTAAACGTCAACAGCCCCATTAACACTAAAACCTCTAATATGCAAGATATCAAACTCTGCTAGGCCTTTTCCTCCAGAAGTAAAATCAGGGTCCGAGACCTCCATAAAGTCCACTAACTAATGTTGACAGGTGACAATGGGAGGAGAGACTCAAAGGCATGCCTTAGGTAAGAAGGAAAGATAAGGGAACGCAGTAGTCTAAAGGGGCCGGGGCGGGGGGGTACCTAGGAGTCTGGATTCTCCTTAGAGTTCCATCCCTGAGAAGCTGTGTGACCTTGCACACGTCACGTCCCCTTTTGGGGCCTCACTGGGAAAATGAGGAAATGAGACAAAGCATTTTCTTCCCTTCTGTGTGATGTTCTGATTTTGTGTTTAATAGAGGAGGGAATGCAAGTGGTGAAAGGGCTAGGAGCCACACGATTTAAAACCAGCTCCTCCGTTCTGTCTCTAGAGCCGGTCCCTGCGACCTTCCGGCCCGAAGGAATGCAGGCTCCGGGTCTCAGAGCCTGGCAGGAGGCTCCACTGAGTCCGTCAGAACTGGAGGCACCGAGCTGCCTTTCCGACAGCTTCAGGGATAACCCCAACTGCGGTGATGCGGCGGACCCAAGGGCTCCATCAGATGCACTACCCCCGTCCGTCCTTAAGAGAAGGTCGGCGAGGCGGCAACCGCTCCTCTGGCTAAGCCCAGCGGCACCCCTATTCGGAGCTCCAGGCTCGTCACCTACCGCCTGCGCAGCCCCATGGCAGCAGCCGCAGCTCCCCAGCCCCTCCGGGCCGCCGCCGCCATCTTAGTCGGAGAGGGCGCAGGCGCCGACAGTTCTCGCCCCTTCGCAGAGCCTCCGGAGTCCCGCGCAGGCGCAGGCTGGCCGGAAGCTGAGCAGGCCCTGGGAAGAGCGCCCACTAGCGGCCGCGGGAGACGCTGCTGTGGCTCAGGGTCACGGGCTTGCGCTGCGCTATTTGCAGCCTTTGCTTACCTACTGCGTCAGCCTGAACGAGGGGGACCGGCGGAGGGGTAAAAATAATAATAATAAAATAAATAAAACAAATCTTTGCTATGCTTGCGCAGGCGCCCTCAGTAAGGCACGCAGCATTCCGTACGCTTGCACGGAGTCGTTCTTTACTTTTTCGTTTAGCTGGGGGTTCCTCGCTGGCTCTAGTCCTGCGTTTAGAAAGTTGTTCCCCACCCTTGAACCTGCTCCGTTCCCTCTGTGGGGCCCTGCTCGCCCTCCAGACCAGGTCAGGGACTGGTCCCCCAAGCTTTCCGGAACATTCCTTCCGTAGGGTTCTCGCCTTTCTCCTACCCTTCTCCCATGGGACTGATGTGGCTCTGTCTTAATCCTTCCTTCAGGCTGGGCTTGTGGGCCACAGCTCGGACCAACCCGCACAGAGGACGCGCCTAGTTTACCGAGCCAAGTATAAAAGCCCATCAATTACTCTTTCAGAACCTTCCTAGGGTATTCGGTTTTCTGTAGGACAGAGGCTCTCGAAATGTGGAGGGCGGAGCGGTAGGCAAAGAAAAGGGAGGAACACATTAGAAATGCAAATTCCCGGGCCTCACCTGGACCTACTGAGTCAGAATCTCGATAGGTGAGGCCCCAGTGATCTGTTTTCGCAAGCCCTCCAAGTGACCTTGATGCAGAATAGAGTTTGAGAACCACCGCCCTCGGAGATACACACACGAGTACAGTACTGGTGTCTAGACCGGAAACAGCACACCTGTTGAACAGGTGGAGGCCACAGGAAAGACAACGCTAGTGGTTTCTAAGGCACGGAATTTGGTATATATACTATCTTAATTAAGAAAGGGGAAGGTGAGAAGGGCAGCTATAGGGAAACAAATGATTTTTAGGAAAGGTAAATGGGCCTTTAGGCGAATAGATGTGAGATTTGACAGTTTTGTGAGAATGTCTGTTTAGGTAACTTCTAATCCTGGCGCTGACTTCTCTCTAGTGATAGGAATTAATTTTCTCTCCAGTGATAGGAATTAATCTTTCTTGGTTGCAAAACTCCTGGGGAGGGGGTTTATGACAGCTGAATTCTTTCTGGGAGGCTTTGCTTTTAGGAAGAAAAGGGAAGTTCAGAGGAAAAACAAAAAAACCTCTTCACAGACATTCTCACAACCAAATTCTTACCATCTCCTTGGGTCATATTTTTCTGTGAATTACCATATACGTACATGAACAAAAATCGTTTTTTTCTCTTGCTTATCTGTCTTTTGTCAATTTAATTCACAGGTCCCAATTAATTCTAAAAGGGTAGAAGAAAAGTTTTTCCTCCCTAACACTGTATTAATCTTGCCTCCTCTTTCCCATAGCAGAAGAGGCATCTTTCTTACCCAAAGTCGGCTCTCCATCAACCCCACTCCCACTCCCTGCCATTCCTGGGGATTTTTGTCACATTTCCTTTTTTTAAAAACTAAACTTTTTTTTTAAACGATGAGCGGTAAGGGATCTTTTTTTTTTTTTTTTTTTTTTTTT
>NW_007732148.1:0-1184 GCF_000696425.1 Galeopterus variegatus
GTTAACCTAAAGACTTTTAAATAGTTCCTGCTGCTACCCCCAACCTAATGATCTTTGTGAAGATACTTCAATCTCTAAAAACTCCTCCAACCCACATACTTATAATCTTGAAGCTATTCTGAACAAAATTTCTTTTTTTTTTTTTTCCTTTTTGTCTTTTCTCATGTCCGGCAATGGATCGCAACCCTCAGTGTCGTGCCCGTACCAGACCGGGACCGGCAACGGGATCACACCCCTCGGTGTTGCACCCGCACCTCGCTCAGCCAGTGAGTGGGAACCGGTCTGTATGTAGGATCCGAACCCTCAGCGGGAGCGCCGCCGTGCTCCCAAGCGGCGCACTGTAGCAGGGCGCCACCGGGCCAGCCCTGAACAAAATTTCTAAGAGGAGAGAATTTAACTCAGAAGCCGGGGGCACAGTAACACTGGCCAGCGCCACTGCTGGCCGTCTCGGCTGTGGCTGGAGTGTGGCCTTGAGATGCACACGTGATGCAGAGTGCTGCGGCCACCATCCCCGTGCTTCCGGGACTCGGTCATTTTGTTGGTGTGACATTGGGTGAGCTCAACTAGTTTGAAATCACACCAGAATGAGAGGCTTAAAATAAAATCAGAATTTGCTAAATGGAAAATATATAGTGATGCTGGTTTCTGGCAAAGAAGCACCTGAAGTGGAAATAAGTTTTCTTGTCATAGGGCAGGACTTTAAAATATTTTTGCAGATAAACAACAACAACAACAAAAAAGAAAAATCATTCTTCATTCCACTACTCAGAGATAACAATTTTACTAAGTTATCTGTAGACCTTTCTGTATGGATTTAAATTCTTTAAATAGAAAAATTAGCTCAGTGAACACAATATTTTGTAGCCTGCTTTTTTGTTGTTTGTTTGTTTCTTTTTTGGCAGCTGGTATAGGGACCGAACCCTGGGCCTGGGTGTTATCAGTACCACGCTCTAACCAACGGTGCTAACTTGCCAGCCCCTTGTAGCCTGCTTTTTTTCATGTAATAAATTGTGGATGTGTAAACATATTAGGTCAGTGTATGATGATAATTTTAGGAAAGCAGCAGTGTAGTGGATTGAATTAAGTCCCCTCAACACTCACTGGAGCTTGAATTGTGTCCCCAAAGTTTTATGTATTAGAAGCTTGGCCCCCACTGTGACTGTTAAGAGGGTGGGAAATCCTAT
>NW_007732148.1:2865-15421 GCF_000696425.1 Galeopterus variegatus
ACCATCATTTGCCACAGTGGGAAAAATCAGGATGTGTGAATTTTATATTATTTTGTAGATTAGGTATCAATGATATAATTCCAATCCACAGGTGGTAGACAGGATATTTTACTTTGTTTTTTGTTGATTTTTTTTGGCGGCTGGATGGTACAGGGATCCAAACCCTTGACCTTGGTGTTACCAATACCACACTCTAACCAACTGAGCTAACCAGCCAGCCCCTGGACAGGACATTTAATTTGATTAAAAAAATTTTGGGGGGGGGGCAGCTGGACAGCACAGGCATCTGAACCCTTGACCTTGGTGTTGTAACACTGTGCTCTAATCAACTGTGCTAACTGGTCAGCCCTTGTGAGCGGGAACCGGTCTGTATGTGGGATCCGAACCCTCGGGCGGGAGCGCCGCCACGCCTTCCAAGTGGCGCACTATCCAGTGCGCCACCGGGCCGGCCCCTGGATAGGACATTTTAGATCAAACGATGTGCTGTGAAAAAACCATAGCAGGTTCTTCCTACAGCAACTAAGTGCATAGTTCAGCAGTACCGTGATATACCTGAGGACTTTGTGCAGCTCCAAGAAGCATAGCCAAGTGAGCGAGTAACCGGATAAGAACGAAGACCACTGGGGACAGCTCTCGGTCAGACGCCACCACCACACCTCTGTGTTGCGGGCTGCCCAGCACGTGGCCAGTCTGGGTTCTGTCTGTGCTGATTCTGGAAAGGACAAGAGAAGACAGTGGGAAGACTGAAGATGGTCATTTCCTCTCAGCACTGGTGAAACTTCAGATTCTTAGGACTTGGAGATGAAGTTCACAGTTTTGAAAAAAACCACGTGGAAAGAACTTCCTAGTCTAGTAAGCCCAGACCACTCTCCTAAGAGTCTCTCTTTATAGACTCACTTCTCTGGCTGACCAAATCGCACAACATTCCCAGTGTGAAGTGGTGGCATTATGTGGCTGTTGTTGCCGATCCCTGTGCAGAGTGTCAGGACAGAGGTCTGTGCCCATCTCTTCTCCTGAAATCTTTGTGGGAAAAGGAGCTGACAGGCTGAGGATGCAAGAGTTTGGCACAGGTGGCATCAACATGGGGACTGTCTACATCCTTCTCTATTTTCCCAAAACAAAAACTGGGATCCAAGTTCTGGCAAAGGATTTTGTATCACATCCACATGGAGATACGTATACACTGTGACAGATACATTCACAAATATCAGAGACTGGAGAACATTCTGATAGTTGATGGAGACAACGGGTGAGAATAATTTAAGCTGTGCCTGCGTCAGAATACCAGAGTGTCCGACGACCACAGAGAGGCCCCACCAGCGCTCTGACGGGAGCATCGACAACCACCCTCGTCCCAGGAGCAAGTGTGGAGTGGAACTGTGAGACCAGATTTACATCTGAATTCTGAAGTCTGTTATTTGACAGGACTGTCTCCTTCACTTTTCTCCAAAAAAAGGGAGAAAGATAAGACAGCTTACATGTGAGATGGATCTGCTCAGATGGACAAATTCTCAGCTTTTGGTCTTGCAGACTTAAATGTCCCCCTGAATGATGTCACATGTTCACGTCAAGCATATTTCTACGGGGGTTTGTGCCCACAGCCCAAACTGAAGACATCTGTATTAAAGTGTGTTAATTTTCATAAGCATTAATGTGTAGTCGGCTTTGTGTTTAAGAGTGTAGTGAGCCAAACACCTTACTGCTGTGTGACTACAGGGACCTTGGCACTGACATTCAATATCCAAATATACTACAGTAAGTGATATTATTTTAAGTATCAGTTTTTCAGCTGGAATAGAAACAGCCCAATGGTTTGACTACTTAGAAAGGAAACATAATCTTACATACTCGATAACGTGAAAGCCGTCCTGAGGTCTGTGATTAATGCCTCCAATTGGAGCCCCACAGTCAACACAGCAGCTCCGTTCCATCGGCATGCCACACTAGGACGAAGACAATGTGCCACCGTCAGTTTTGGAGCCAGTATAATTTGACACACGATCGCCATCATGCAGATTAGCACATCCTCACTCCTGGAGGGAGGGGGTACCTTGAGGGTCACTTACTCAAGAGTGTACATTTCAGGGGAGGTGGGCAGCCGTGGGGGACAGGGGAGCTACTCGATGCAAGTCATGCACAGGACAGGCCCCAAATAAAGAATTATGTCCATGGGCAAATGTGGACTTAACAAAAAAATAGGTGAGACAACTGAAGTCTTACTTCCAAATGGAGCGGCACTTTACAGACAGACATACGTGGTTCAATCTTCCTTCTTCCTGCTCATCACTTTCTGCCTGTATCTATCACAACTAGTCTCCAGTGCTTCACTGTCAAATCAAACACCAGGAATCCTATGATAGCTTCCAAGCGGGTTTCCTTCACTCCACTATGGACTTTTTAATTTAAAACAACCATATGATTTACTACTTCCAAAGGCTCATTTTTCAAAACCAGATAGTACGTGACTGTCCACTGTGAATCACTGCCTATACCAGACTGAACCGATCACCGACTCCCAGGCCACGGAATTTCAGAGCTGGGAGAAATCTTGGAAAGAATCTGCTTCCGTCTGCTCATTTCGTGGACAAGGACGTGAATGAAGCTCAGGAAGACGAAGAACACGGATCAGTATCTTCCTCCCACGTCTCTTACTGTTTAGCTAACACGAGTCTGTTCAATCCGACAGCCTGTTGCTCAGCAGGTACAGGTGCGCTGCCTGAAGGGCCTGGGCTAGCTACCTGGAAGCTCAGAGACGAATAGCACGCAGTCCTTTCCCTCCCAGGCATACAGTCTACGAGCCTCCTTTTCCTATACCTTGTTTCTTGTGTGTGTGTTTTGTTTCTCGGCGGCTGGCTGGTAGGGAGATCCGAACCCTTGACCTTCGTGTTTGGGGCTGACTTTAACCAGCCGAGCTAACCGGCCAGCCCTTGTTCTTCGTTTCTCCCTTTTTCTGTCCTTTGGCATCTAGACCATCCCTCCTCTTGCACTAGTAATCCCGCCTATGGTCTCGGCAACACTCTGCCATTCTATAAAGACACACATCACTGACCCCACGCCGCGGTGGCGAGAAAGGATGGCCAGTGGTGGTTCCCAACCAGTGGCAGTTTTGTTTCCCGGGGGACCTTTGGCAATGTCTGGAGACATTTTTGGTTGTCGCACTGTGGGGGAGGGGTGCTCCTGAAGTCAGGGATGCTGCTACACAACCTACAATGCATGGGACGGGCCCCGCAATAACCAATCATGCCCACAGTGCTGAGACTGAAACCTGGGCCAAACCATTAGCACCATTTACATGCTTAGTTGGAACACCATGAACAACTCAAAACAAGCCTGTGGTCTCCCCGAAGGTCGAGACCTTCATTCTCCCCCTCCTCTGACCTGGAGGAGCAAACATTTTTTTTTTTTTTTTTAAAAGATGACCGGTAAGGGGATCTCAACCCTTGACTTGGTGTTGTGAGCACCACGCTCAGCCAGTGAGCGAACCGACCATCCATTTATGGGATCCGAACCCGGGGCCCTGGCGCTATCAGCACCGCACTCTACCGAGTGAGCCACGGGCCGGCCTGGAGCAAACATTTTGAGCCCCCTTCCTCCCCATATAAAGTACCAAGACTCACCTCTCCTACAGAGCACGGGTGGCCATTGCGACAAGCTGTTAAAAGAACAACAGGACACACATTGGCCAGTGAATGACCTATACTGAGAAGGAAAGTGAACTCTCTCCTCTCTGGCCCTGACCAGAATATGACGTCCAGTAGACGTCTGGAGTGCATGGCCAGAAATCTTGAACTACTTTGTTAGTTTAGTTATTTGGCACATGCCTGGAGCTCAATACATGTATCTTGTGAAAACTGTCTGAGTTTAACTTTACAAAGTAAAGAGGAATTAGATTACTGGCTCATACCAGGGATTACTTTTGGAAGCATGGTGGTTAGTATTTTATATCTTTCTATTCTGACTGTTTTTTTGCTTTTTGCCACAAGCATGTGTATAACAACTTTTGAAACCAGTTTAAAAAGATTATTTACTCAAGGCAACAGCAAAATTTACATAAAGTCATGGGTTATTTTATTCAGTCTCTCAGTTCTGTACTTAATTTCTGGGTCAAAAACTTTGTTGTGTATTGTGACTGGCCTTTGAATGAGCCTCTGGTATGATCCTAGTCCTCCTGTCTCCCAGAATGGCATATCTTGAGAGCAGACATGCATCTCAAAGAATCCTTTCCCCACAACTTAGAAATGAAATGATTTGGATCATGCAGCCAGCAGAGTGCTGGTTCCTTCGAGCCATTCATATTCTGCAAAGGTGGTGGAGGCAGAAGAAGGCAGGGGATTTTGGATCTTTAGGTGTAAACTATGTGGACCCCAAGTTTAACCCAATGCCTTGTGTGGCAGTCGGAAGCCCTTCAAAGATGGGAGGAGTGTGATTCCATCTCAGACACCAGCACTTACTATACCAGCGGACTGTTTCCAGGCCCTTCCATTTCCTAGCTTGAGCCAGCATGTCTTCAGGCATCGTTGGAAGAAAAGCGTTCTGAAAACCAAAAAGCAGAGATAGCTCTTGATAAGTGAGCACCGTGATTGGCTTCTGCTGTTCAGCAAAATGCCTAGAGTAAGAAAACGAATTTATTTCCTTTCTTCTTGACCCCAAAAGCTATCTATGAGGAAAATATGACAGCTCTCTGTGAAATAACAAAGGGCAAGGCGAGGTTGTCACCACCACATGGGACAGAGGATCCAGCGAGACACAGACACAGCGTTCAGGGTCGCAGGCTGGTCTCTACAGTGGCAGACGTGAAGTTTTCCCTGTGGAAGCTGACGTCGTCATAGCCCACTCTTACCACCATCTTGTCTGGGGAGAAGGCCAAATTCTTCAAGGGTTCCAAGGCTCTGTTTTGTCCACACAGAAGGATGGCCGCAGTGTGAATGGCCATTTCTAACACTGTTCCTTCGAGGCCACCGTCACTGGGTCTGGTCCTCAGCAATGGCAGAGTATTGGCCACCAGGGATGTGGCAAAATCTCTGATACCAGGAGTAGAAAGGATCTTGCTTTCTTCAATGAATGTCTTCAGAGCCTCCCGTTGCTAACAGGAAACAATGTTTTTAACATTAAGATGTATCAAGAGGAATGTTATGTGAATTCAAAGGTTTGCTCTTAGTTCATCATACACTTGGATACCAGATACACTTCAAATATCAACGTAAATATGGTTGAATTATCACCATTTGTGGGGAAATTCTTCAGACAAACACAAACATGGCAATCACATAACCTAAGCATTAATTTTGATAACCTATTCTGGTAAACATTATCTTTAAGTTCTTAACTTTGGTTTTCATTTTAATTCTGCAAGCTTTGGGTTAATCAGAAACTACTTCCTCCACATAACAAGGTAGAAAACTTCCACTCTAGATAAGAAATTACGGGCATGGTTCATGTTTGTGACTTTCATTCTACTTGGAAAATTCCATCTGAATAATGAGACTACAAACACGAGCCCTGAATGTTGTTACTCACCTCTGGCTTCGGATGGAGGTTTGCATTGTGGGATCCGTACAAAACAGCCACCTCTCTAAAAAGTGCTAACAGTAAGTGGACTACCTGTTGTGTTTTGGGGTTTCTGCAGGCCTGCAAAAGCAAGGTTATCAAGTGAGCATTTTAAATATATACGGATCTGTGTAAGGGCCAGAGCCCTGGGTGATTTGCATGTGAATATGGAATGTACCTGAGCCCCAAAGACACCTGGAACCAGGCCCCTCAGGCAGAACACTCTTGGGCTACAAGGTTCATAAAATATTCTCCAATTAAACTTGATGCATATTTATCAGAAAGCTTATAGAGAAGTGACAGAAATCTCCTTGTGTTCTCTTTCTGACTCGTTTACTGGTCTTAGAAGCTTTCCCTGAGCAGAGAGAGGATTTTCTATTTCCTCTTTTCCTGGCACAATGCCAGGGTAAATAGGGACTCAAAAAGGAAGCAAGACCATAATTTAGAGGTTTGATCCTACAAATCTTGCATCTTTATTCAAATAAACACATGGGGCTGGTCAGGTAGCTCACTTGCTTAGACTGTGGTGCTGATAACACCAAGGTCAAGATCTGTGAACCAGCCAGGTGTCAAAAAAAATAAAAATAAACACACACACACACACGTAAACATATATATATATGAATTATGAATATACACAGATATGAATTTTCCTTGTTGTGCCAGTATCTTTCATTTCAAAGCAATCCTGTAGGAAATGCTTTTTTTTTTTTGTCCTTTTTTGAGACGGGCCACACCACGCTCAGCCAGTGAGCGCTGTGAGCACCGGTCATCCCTATATAGGATCCGAACCCGAGGCGGGAGCGTTGCTGCGCTCCCAGCGCCGCACTCTCCAGAGTGCGCCACGGGCTCGGCCCATGGAAATGCTTTTTCAGCAGTGTCTCAAAGGAAGTAATGGACATAAACAAATAAAAAAGGAGCTGCTCCTGACCTTGGCAGGTCAGCAAGATACAGCAAGTCTGCCAGCCTAATTCGACTGTTCTTGCTGGCCTGTCCTAGGTGTACCGTGGAGGCCATGGGTGTGTGACTTCCCATGCAGTGTGCTGCTCTCTGGGGCCTCTTCAGTATGCCAGCCTGCACCATGTGATAGGGACAAGGGAAGAGGCAGACGGTGGGGGTGCCATTTGGTGCCAGAGAGAAGCCTGGGGCCCTCCTACCTTGAGAGCTGTCACAATGCCCAGGGGCTTGCACTCGAGGACAGCTTTGCCCACTGCATCACGAAGAGCCTTGTACTCATCACCGTATACCAGGTATCGGTCCATCTGGCCTGGCTGGTCCTTCTGCAACCCCAGTGACACAGGGGTTAGTCACGGTCAGGACAGAACTGTCTCCATAGGTAAAGAAGCCAGGCAATAATTAGAGGCTTACAGGCGGCTGAACTGGGATTCCCTGGTCTGGCTCAGGCAGGACAGTCCAGTGCTGTCTCTGGGAAACACTTCCCCCCCTGTCGATGAAGAGGGGTAAGTGGACAAAAAGCCTGAGGAGTAGTCAGCGCTGACCTTTCAGCTGCTTGCTGTCTCCACCCGGAGCACTGCACCAAAGGCCAGCTGACTTAAAATGTGCTAACGCTAAACCCTGGTTGGTAGTTTAAAAAAGAAAAAAAAAAAAAAAAGGCCGGATTTTTAATTCTGCTCTTGTAACCCCAGGACAGTAAGTTTGTTAATTTCTGAGCATATGGCCCGGGCCGCCTGGAGGCCCTAAAGCCAGACGCACTGTGGTTCTTCTGTCCTTGGTCTCACTCTTCCCTGCCTCCGCCTGTCAGAGGTAAACAGGGCACAAACTGCAAGCCGAAATCATTTTAATTTGCTGAAAGCAAAGGCCACAGAAACATTCTTTTACTCTCCCTGTGTCAGACTCGATTAGAATTGATGCCTAAAAAAGCTTTGCAGGTAGATGACAAACCAGAAATACATGCATGCACACACACACACGAGTACAAGCATGACTGTCTTTGCCCTGTGGCAGGCGGCCTAAACATTATCAAGAGCTAGGTCAAGTGAGTTAAGCTCAGGGACAAAGAAGCAGACAGACACATGTGCTACAGGGTGGGGGGTCAAGGGGCCACGAGGCAGGGCAGCAGCACCTGCCCCGGGGTATGGGCTGCGACGGCATGCCCGCCCCTTCTGCCAGGGACCCCTTCTCACCTGCTGTGCCACCACTGCCTCTGGAAACACCCACTGGGATGGATGGCCCGGCTGGGAGAGGCTCTGCACAAACTCCATCCCTCGCTGGCTCGCAAGCTTCCTCACCAGGTACACTTGGTACCAGCCATTCTTGGCTTGGGCACAGAAGTGCTTAACTTGCTGCAGGTAGCGTCGCTTTTCCTCGGCCATCCCTGAAGGGTCAGCGAGAAATGGGTGAGTGACCGGTGACTGAGGACATTTGTCACAGAACACACTCCAGTCCAAGGGCACGGAACCTATCTTCAGGAATTCACAGTACAGAAACTCCGGAAGAAAGATGTATGGTAAGAAACAGGTCCCCACACTTCCTGAGTCTCTCACTAAGGAGGGTCTCTCAGCCCAAGGTACAGAAAGGTGGGAGGACTTGCCGGAGCCTTGTGGAAGCTCTGAGAGGAAATCAGAAGCCTTGTTGAGACAGAGGCGGATCCTGGCCACCTCCTGCAGGTATTCAACTGATGCCGCGGTGGCAGGTTCCTGGCCACGTCTTCCTGAGGAACATGTCTTGAGGAAATGACCTTCCTCTCTCAGGTAGTGCAGTTCATTTCTGGAGCAAGCACTGATCTTCTCGTGTAGTGAATCCTAAGGAGCAAAGAACAAGAAAGAAAAGGATATTCTTTTTAATGTGCAAATCCACAGCCTCCTAAAATTGCCAGTGTGACTCAGTAGAGACTAATGGAAGGATAAAGAACACTGCCATAGGTTTCAGTGTACATTTTTGAATCGTGGAAAGCTAACACCCTTTTGATTTTAGGGGCAAGAAGGAAAGGAAAATGTGAGCCTATGAGGAAAAAATGTGGTGTAATCTAATTTTTGATGTGTGTTGTAAACCATTTTGGCAACAAAAATATAAAGAGAATAAAAATAAACTGTGCTCGTGGTCTTGCCACCAGGTGACAGCCTTTGCTACCCTTGGTGGTGTATTCTTCTAGGCCGTCAGTTCTTTTTGCAAGTACACGCACAGAAATGCCAATACGCACAACCGCTGGAGGCAGAAGCTGTGTCTTTGGAACCTTTCTTTTTTTCTGCGTGGAGCACAGCATCCGTTAACTGTACTGATGTATTCTGTGCATTTTCAGAGACACTTTTTCACTGCACGAACTACGTGGTTCAGACAGTTAGCAAGAGAAATGTAGGCGTGACAGCTAGCTTACCTCCAGGCAGCTGATAAAAAGCATGTACAGTTCAGTTTTGTCTTCCATTAGGAATGCTTTGTTTTCTAACAGGGACAAGTAGTCCTGAATATATTCCTTTACTTCATGGAAGCTGTGGAAAGACAAATATTATCCCTGGTTATCTCAGATCTGCAGACTCATAAAAAAGAAAAAGCATCTATTCATCTATCTATTTCTGTGTGTGTGTGTGTGTGTATAAATGTATACATACATACGTGTATATATATAACTTGTAACATGATTTTATTGAAAATATTTTAGCACAATATTTGAGAAATATAAAATTCCATATTTTAGATCAGCTGTTCTCAAACTTTTAGTTTCAAGACCCTGTTACAGTCTTTAAAATTATTGAGAACCCAAAAAGCTTTTGTTTATGTGGGTTATATCTATCTTATTTACAGTATTAGAAATTAAAACTGAAAAATTTCAAAAATATTTATTCATTTAAAATAAAAATAAACCCATTAAATGTTAAAATAAATAACATTTGAAAAATAAGCTATTTTCCAAACAAAAATTAATGAGAGGAGTGGTTTTGTTTTATATTCCTGCAAATTTCTTTAATGCCTCACTTAAAAGAAGTCAGCTGACTTCTTTTATCTGCTTCTGCTTCCAATCGCTTGTCCTCTATTGAAATACTGTATGAAGAAAATCTGGCCTTGCACCTTATGAAGTTAGAAAAGGCAGAAATATTTCAATAGTGTCTGTAGGTAATTGTGGATATTCCTCTTTGATACTGTACCAAAACTTCATCAATAATCATTTGTAAAGGTTAGTTGCAGTGGGGAACCTGAAACCATATCAATCCATTTCCATTAAAACCAAATGGTCTATGTTGCACTTCAACTGGATTTTTTTGACCCGTGCATGATTTTGTGATATCAGGCAGTGGTTATTTGGAAAATATGGTTCACTGAGCAATGCAAAAATTGCAAAAGTTGACACATTTTAATTCTACAATATATTTTAAAAACCCACCCACATTCATTAATAGCTCCAACCGATCTCAAAAAGTCGTGAAGTATTAGAAAGCAGACAAGCTCAATAATAGAGGATATGTTTTCCAAATTTCTCATTTTTGCTTAAAAACTTGAATTTTGTTATTAGCAACAAACAGTTGTTTTGATGTGACCAGCTCACTCTGTTTTCTTTTCTTTTTTTTTTTCCCCTTTTTGTCTTTTTTACTGACTGGTAACGGGATCGCAACCCTCGGTGTCGCGCCCGCACCACGCTCAGCCAGTGAGCGGACAGGTCTCTATATGGGATCCGAACCCTTGGCGGGAGCGCTGCCGCACTCCCAAACGCCGCACTCTACCGAGTGCGCCACCGGGCCGGCCCAGCTCACTGTTTTCAAAAAAGTGTTTGTCAGCCACCCAGATCTGAATAACCGTAGTTTGTCAGTCATTCTTTCAAGCATGATGGCATTCCATGAAAAAAACAGCCTGTTCATACCTCACAAGATTGTTCTGAGGGATTTTCTCTGAGATAACAGTTTTACTTTGGTAAGCACTGGAGTGGTTTGTGTGTACTTTCTAAGTTCACAGAATATTTAAAAAGTCAAATTCTCAAGGATAAAGATTAAGTAAAATTAGTAGGTGAAACTGGCATTTTTTTGTTTTTTTGTTTTTTTTTTCCTTTTTGTCTTTTTTCGTGTCTGGCAACGGATCGCAACCCTCAGTGTCGCCCCCGCACCAGACCGGGACTGGTAACGGGATCGCAACCCTCGGTGTCGCGCCCGCACCACGCTCAGCCAGTGAGCGGACAGGTCTCTATATGGGATCCGAACCCTTGGCGGGAGCGCTGCCGCACTCCCAAACGCCGCACTCTACCGAGTGCGCCACCGGGCCGGCCCAGCTCACTGTTTTCAAAAAAGTGTTTGTCAGCCACCCAGATCTGAATAACCGTAGTTTGTCAGTCATTCTTTCAAGCATGATGGCATTCCATGAAAAAAACAGCCTGTTCATACCTCACAAGATTGTTCTGAGGGATTTTCTCTGAGATAACAGTTTTACTTTGGTAAGCACTGGAGTGGTTTGTGTGTACTTTCTAAGTTCACAGAATATTTAAAAAGTCAAATTCTCAAGGATAAAGATTAAGTAAAATTAGTAGGTGAAACTGGCATTTTTTTGTTTTTTTGTTTTTTTTTTCCTTTTTGTCTTTTTTCGTGTCTGGCAACGGATCGCAACCCTCAGTGTCGCCCCCGCACCAGACCGGGACCAGCAACGGGATCGCAACCCTCGGTGTCGCCCCCGCGCCTCGCTCAGCCAGTGAGCGGGAACTGGTCTGTATGTGGGATCCGAACCCTCGGCGGGAGCGCCACTGCGCTTCCCAAGCGGCGCACTACAGCAGTGCGCCACTGGGCTGGCCCGAAACTGGCATTTTTAAGAACTTCTGTGCACAATGGGGAAGGAGACACGGCTGCTGCTACAGTCTTCTTCATGCCAAGATGCTGGCAGCTTCTACCTCTGCTTCTGTGACATCACTGCAAACCAACATGTTGAAAATAGCAAAAACCGTGAGAGAACCCCCTCCCCCACACCCCAAGGGTCCACATCGATGCGCTGAGGACTGTGGTACTAGATCGATGCGCACCCCACGGGGATTCTACTCCTGGATGTTGTCAACACCCAACCTAACCGAGGAAATACATGCATGGAGTCCTTGCTCAGCAGAATGTCATCGCAGAGGACAGCTAGGACACTGAGGTGAGGGAGAGTCTAGGTTACCATCCTAAAAATCACAAAACAAGGGAGCTGTGCAAGTCGGGTGAGAGTGGCAGCTTCCTGGCCCTGAGTTCTGCACGCTTCACAGCGCCACAGTCCCTTCCCAGCCACAGTCCCCTCCCAGTGTTCTGTCTTCTTCTTGCTACATAGCACTTGTAGCTGTGCTAGACTCCTGTGCCTATGTGCGAAAATGTCAAAGCGCACAACCAACGCAGATAAGTAAACCAGGCTGTCCCTCACTGAAAAAGCTTTCCAAAATCAGCTACTGATCATGAGAAAAATATGAGGCACCCAGACAAAGCCATGATGAAGAAAAAAAGAAGTCAGGGCTTTCTGAAGCCAATTTCCAAGTTAACTCTCTCACCTGTACTTCAGTAGCAGTTTCAGCAGCACTGAGCGGATGACAGGAGTCTTGTCCACAACGTCATCAAATGGAGACAGAGATTTTGTGTGTTCACGGCTTCCTTAAACCAGAAAGAGAAAGGTAGCTCACTGTCACATCAGACACACTAAAGTGAGAGGAAGAAGTGAATCTGTAGGTTTCTAGGAAGAAAGCAACTTACTTTGGGGAGCATCTCTTAAGAGCCCCTTTTGTACAAAGAGTAACGAGAGCAGGTCCTCTATCACCCTCTTCTGTGGTGGAGCATTGTCCTTGAAGCACATGGTGGACACCAGGTCTACAAAGAAGCTGTTGCACATCTGCCGGAACTGTGCGTGCTTTCCCACGGCTTCCCTGAGGGACAGTCGAAAAACAAAGACTGTGGAAGGTGACCAGAATCCCTTCATACAGACTGGTTTGAGATTTGGACAGAATGTTGTTTTTATCTTATTTTATTTTATTTTAATTAATTAATTAATTTATTTATACCTTTTTGTCTTTTTTCGTGACCAGTAACGGGATCGCAACCCTCAGTGTTGCGCCCGTACC
>NW_007732148.1:16901-20688 GCF_000696425.1 Galeopterus variegatus
CTTTTTTCGTGACCAGTAACGGGATCGCAACCCTCAGTGTTGCGCCCGTACCGCGACCGGCTACGGGATCGCAACCCTCGGTGTTGCGCCCGCACCGCGCTCAGCCAGTGAGCGGACGGGTCTCTATATGGGATCCGAACCCTTGGTGGGAGCGCCGCACTCTACCGAGTGCGCCACCGGGCCGGCCCCAGAATGTCATTTTTAAATAGGTCCAAGTGGCTCCTTGCATGGAGTAGCACTGGTCTTCACAACTGCAACAGATAGTCCTGAGCCTCATCTCTTCCCAGAAACGCTCTTGTCGCTTGCACCAGCCAGCAATACCCTCCAGCATCCCCAAGCATGACAAAGAACCCACCCACAGGGCTTGCCTTATTCCCCACTTTTACGATGCCTCAGAAGGGAGGTGGTCTAACCACTCAGGGAGCAGGGCTGAGGCCTACCAAACCCAGAGAGCGTCACTCCTTCGAACCACCTCTGCAAAGCTGGACAAGAGCTGGGTTCACCCTCAGGTCAGAGTGTGAACAGCATTTACACATCAGCAGGACAGACCAGTTGCATCTGAATTCCTTGTGTCTCTCGTGAGGACTCCCTTTATCTTATGACTGTCTTGTTTATTTCCTCTAAATCTGCTGTCTCCCAAATCCATATATGTGTATATCTTGGGGGCAGAATAAAGTTGAGACCCCAGATGTTTATGGAGGTCATAAGTGGTAGTCTGTCTTACGATAGTTCTCTGAAGTCAGGTTTCCTACCAAATGTGAGTTAACAGAGTTTATATTTCTGAACACTGTCCTTGAAAAAAAGGAGGCAAAAAAGAGAGGAAGCTTTCTTAAGAGAAAGGTTATTTTACCTGTGCTCTTGGGAAACGGTGGGAGAGAATCCATCGGGTAAGTCGGTTAAACAGCAGGGGCATAGCATCTGCCCCGGGGCAAGCCAGGTTTTGATGCAGTGCAGGCAGTACACGTGGTCACAGGGCAGGCAGACAGGATCCTGCGCGTCTCCCAGGCAGATGGGGCACGGCTGGACACCAAACCTAGCATCCAAGAAGGGCAGTCAGTTCTGAGGCAGAGAAGCGGGCCGGAAGCAGCTGCACACACCAGAGGATCAGAATCCTCTCCTTCATGGATCCCAAACCAAAGATGCTACCTGGTGAAGGTCCTGCTGGCATCGTCCTTACATTGGCAGAGAGTGCTCCTCACAGCCATAAACGGCCTGTGGGTCTTGACGTCAGAGTTCTCCTGGAGACACTGAAGAAAGGCGGTGACGAGGAGTCATTAGCAAGGAGGGAAGGCTGAGGTTGATCGGGCAGGGCGAGTTCGTGAGGCCATGGAGGGAGCCGTGCAGCGCCCACAGGCCACCGGCTGGAGGTGCGTGGAGGTGGGACTGGCATATGTCTACACTGCATGTTTCTGATTTTTTGTTCAGCAGCTTCCTTAACTTCAAAAACCCGTTTTGTGATTATCCTGCTTTCTAGGAGAAGAACTAAATTCTCAACCTCTGATTTTCTCCCTCTTCCTCTTTCTTTTAAGGTCTCCATCTCTCCCCCATTACGCTCTATTTCAAACTTTAAATAACAACAATGTAATGACCATCTGTGCATCCACCGACAAACTTTAAGAAATCTCAGGATTTTTGGAATATTTGCTGTAGGTCATTTTTTATTTTTTTTATTTTTTTCCTTTTTGTCTTTTTTTTTTTTTTCATGACCGGTAACGGGATCGCAACCCTCGGTGTCACGCCCGTACCGTGCTCAGCCAGTGAGTGGACCGGTCTCTATATGGGATTCGAACCCTCGGCGGGAGCGCCGCCGCACTCTACCGAGTGCGCCACCGGGCCGGCCCTGTAGGTCATTTTTTAAAGAAACAAAACGTTGCAGATACAGTTGCAACTCCATGTCTGTCTCTGATCACATTTCCCTCCCTCCTCTCCCCAGAGATAAGCACATTCCTAAACTTCCACTTGCAGGACATTTACATGCATGCACAAACATTGAGTTATTGCTTTGAATGTCTTAAAACTTTTTATCAATGACACCGCACTACGCCTAGGCTGCCGTGACTTGCTTTTTCCATTGATACGTGTAAGTCCATGCCATTCATGTGAACTGCTGTGTGGTGCCATCTGAAGAGTATACTAGTTACCTGCTTTCTGGTTAACAAGCATTTAGAATGTTCCCAAATTTNCGGTGACGAGGAGTCATTAGCAAGGAGGGAAGGCTGAGGTTGATCGGGCAGGGCGAGTTCGGGAGGCCATGGAGGGAGCCGTGCAGCGCCCACAGGCCACCGGCTGGAGGTGCGTGGAGGCGGGACTGGCATATGTCTACACTGCATGTTTCTGATTTTTTGTTCAGCAGCTTCCTTAACTTCAAAAGCCCGTTTTGTGATTATGCTGCTTTCTAGGAGAAGAACTAAATTCTCAACCTCTGATTTTCTCCCTCTTCCTCTTTCTTTTAAGGTCTCCATCTCTCCCCCATTACGCTGTATTTCAAACTTTAAATAACAACAATGTAATGACCATCTGTGCATCCACCGACAAACTTTAAGAAATCTCAGGATTTTTGGAATATTTGCTGTAGGTCATTTTTTATTTTTTTCCTTTTTGTCTTTTTTTTTTTCGTGACCGGTAATGGGATCGCAACCCTCGGTGTTGCGCCCGTACCGTGCTCAGCCAGTGAGCGGACCGGTCTCTATACGGGATCCAAACCCTCGGCGGGAGCGCCGCTGCGCTCCCAAGCGCCGCACTCTACCGAGTGCACCACCGGGCCGGCCCTGTAGGTCATTTTTTAAAGAAACAAAACGTTGCAGATACAGTTGCAACTCCATGTCTATCTCTGATCACATTTCCCTCCCTCCTCTCCCCAGAGATAAGCACATTCCTAAACTTCCACTTGCAGGACATTTACATGCATGCACAAACATTGAGTTATTGCTTTGAATGTCTTAAAACTTTTTATCAATGACACCGCACTACGCCTAGGCTGCCGTGACTTGCTTTTTCCATTGACACGTGTAAGTCCATGCCATTCATGTGAACTGCTGTGTGGTGCCAGCTGAAGAGTATACTAGTTACCTGCTTTCTGGTTAACAAGCATTTAGAATGTTCCCAAATTTTTGCAATTCCAAACAGTCCTATACCCAACATTCCTGCATGTTTCTGCTTGACAATGTAAGACAGTGAATTTTATAGGCATGCTTCTGGAATTTTGTGGTTAGGCATGATATTTGTATAGATGTTTTTATATTATGTATACCTTTGGGAATTATAAGCTTAAGGAAAGTTCCCATCTATTCCTAATTTGCCAAGAGTATTTTTTCCCTAGACCATGGATTTTATCAAATGCTTTTTCTCTACCTTTTGAGATGGTCATTTGGAGTTTATCTTTTAATTGACAGATTTTATGATTTTGAGCCATCCTTGAATTCCCAGGATTAGCCTTACTTGGAAGTGATGTCTGTATATTTAGTGCCCTGAAAAATTTGATTTGTTAATCAACAACTCAATTCNTTGTATAGATGTTTTTATATTATGTATACCTTTGGGAATTATAAGCTTAAGGAAAGTTCCCTTCTATTCCTAATTTGCCAAGAGTATTTTTTCCCTAGACCATGGATTTTTATCAAATGCTTTTTCTCTACCTTTTGAGATGGTCATTTGGAGTTTATCTTTTAATTGACAGATTTTATGATTTTGAGCCATCCTCGAATTCCCAGGATTAGCCTTACTTGCAAGTGATGTCTGTATATTTAGTGCCCTGAAAAATTTGATTTGTTAATCAACAACTCAATTC
>NW_007732148.1:22073-28276 GCF_000696425.1 Galeopterus variegatus
GTCCCGGTCCGGTACGGGCGCGACACTGAGGGTTGCGATCCGTTGCCGGACACGAAAAAAGACAAAAAAAAAAGAAAGAAAACAGAAAATAAAAGTAGTGGCTGAGATGTGGAGAAACTGGAACCTAGGGGCACTGCTCGTGGGAATGTGAAATGCAGCCACTGTGGAAAACAGTGTGGCAGCTCCTCGGACAGCTGAACAGAGAACTTTCATATGATGAGGCAATTCCACTTCTAAGTTTATCTCCCAAAGAGTTAAAAGTAGGGACTCAAACAGGAGCTTGTACACCCATGCTCATAGCAGCATTATTCATAATAGCCAAAAGGTGGAAACAACCTAAATGTCCATCAAAAGATGAATGGGTAAACAAAACATGGTATTTCCATACAGTGGAATATTATTCCACCTTAAGAAGGAATGAAATCCTGACACATGCTATAATGTGAATGAACCTCTGAAACATACATGCTCAGTGAAGTAAGCCAGATATAGAAAAAGACAAACATTGCATGGTTCCAATTCTATGAGGCACTTAGTGGTACAATTCAGAGAGACAGACGGCAGAAGATGGCTCATTGTTTAATGGGGACAGAGTTTCAATTTGGGAAGATGAAAAAGTTCTGGAGATGGACGGTAGTGATGGCTACACAACACTGTGAATGTAATTAACACCACTGGATTGTACACCTAAAAACTGTTAAAATGGTAAGTTTTATGCTATGCATATTTTCCTCCAATAAAAAATACAGCAGTGGCCTAATGGTTGGGTGGTAGATGGCAAGGACAGGGACATTACAGACTGAAAAGCCAATGTCCTTATGATCTGTTGCAAAACATCTGGAAAGACTTGTCCATGATACTTTGGAAATCAGGTCATGAGCCAGGAGAATCTCTCTCTACCTATCTATCACCTACCTGTCTATAATCCAGCTAACCTTTTGCAGCTTTCAACAAAGTCCTGTGGGAGGCTTTGCTGACTGTTAGCTCAGGCAGCTGTAAAGAGGTAGCTCTGAAAGGAGATGGGATTTGAGGCCTGTGCCTTCCTCGAGCAACTCCACTGAAGACCTCCTGCCCAGACAACGGGGGCCGGCCACATGGCAAAGACCGGATGAAGAGCAGTGCTCCCCACCCCAGCCTTTCCTTTCAAATGGCCTCAAGGGGCCACCCTTAAACTGGAAGGGGTTGGCAGAACACCAAGCCAGTATATACAAGCCAAGCTTTGAGCACAAGAACCAGCTAGATGAGATCTCTGGCTGAGTTACTCACACATGGATCTATCTGGAAGTAAATAAACCAGAGCCCATTAAATTTTTGAGGTCATTTAATGCAAAAACCTGGAAAAACCTATGAGTATGTGTATCCCAGTGTGCAGGGTCCAGACCACTCATCCTTCAGTTTCTAGGTTATCCACCTCTGGGAACCACACAGGCCAGCTACCCTGGACCATGACGGGGAAGACTTGGGAGAGGCTGCCTGTGGAAGAGCATGCAGGGGCACTTGTTTGGCCAGTTGGGTGGAAGAGCACACCAGCAGCTTCCTAGAGTTCTTCTTCTTCTTTTTTTTTTTGAATCATTATTAACTCTACTTGTCACTCATTATAGACACTGGCCAACTTCCGCATGAAAAGTAGAAATCATGCACTTCCACCTAGTATTCTATAGAATGAAGTTATAGCACAGACCACACTAACTACACAGCAGAAGAGTTACAGAATTAAAAATATTTTATATTCATGCCTTAAGATGTCCCCCAAAGATTTGCTTTTTTATGTATAACTACAAGCATCTATACTCCACCAAGCTAGTTCCTCCTTAGATCAATGTGGTACTTTTAATATCCATACCAGACCATGCTTCCTGGAATCCATTCTTTGTTTTTTCCCATATCTAAAGAACCTCCAAGTCCTACCTGGGCACAGGACCACTCCTCTAAAGCTTCTTGCCAGTGGACAAGTCCAGGCGACTAAATTTAGGACAATGAGATATGAGCCGAAGTGGTGTGGGCATGTCCAGGGCTGTATTCTTAAGGAAAATGGGTGTGCCTGCCCCCTTCTTTCTGTCCCTTGGGTTGTGACACTGGGAACAGCCTTTAAGGCTATAGGATGGACGTTGTATGTTAAGGATGACAAAGGGCCAAGACAGGAGCTCGGGCGCCTGCAGGGAGCTGGTACGTTAGCCCTGCACTGCTTAAGCCCGTCCTGTTCCATGAGAGAAATAAGCTTTTGTTTTGTTTAAGCCACCAATGTTTCGGTCATGTCAGAGTGCACCGGCATCTAGCATCCATGCTGACCCCGTTTTGTTGTCTTCCTGCATTGCCAAGGCTGAGGGCTATGGCTGCCTCTCTCAGATGCCCCTGATGGTGACAGCCCTGGATGCCAATGAGCTTCTGCCCACTAGATGCGCTCATGGGAAGGTCACAAGGTGAAGGAGGCAGAGACCGGGTTTTCTGAGTGGCCACTGTTGCTGGACAGCATGGTCACAGAGATGGTGGCTTTTCTGCAGGGCACTGTCCCATGGCAGAGGCACAGTGGCTTCCTGCTCCCCTGGTCCCATTGACAGCACTGTCGTGTGAATCCCCAAGTCCAGTGGCATCGACTGGCATCCCTGTCTTCCTGACCTTGGCAATGGTAATGGCTCCCGCAGGAGGCCAGGCTGCTGCTCTGTTCTGGTGTTACCCAGAGGCTGGCTAGAGCCGACTCCTTCATCCCTCCCAAAGGTTTCACAAGCATGTCCTCTAAATGAATCCCTTTCTGTGTACAGTTATCAGAATAATTTCCATTCCTGCAATGGACCCTAAATATTCAATGATATACTGTGACTTAGCAATCGGGAGAGGGTAAATAATTAAACCACCATTGAAAATGTAGTGGCCTACAGATAAAATCACCTTCGGGTGCACTGCTAGATAAGGTTGTTGGGGAGCTGACAGAGGAAGCACGAGCTGGCAGGCAAGTGTCGGGTCACGCTGCAGTCACTTACATTTTGGAAAAAGGCAAATCTGTGCTCACTGCTAAGATGAGCCCAACACTCACCTTGTCTAGTAAGAAGACGTACTTGGTCACCAACTTGCGCAGCTCGGGAATCTGGCTTTCAGTCCCCAGAAGTACATGCTCCACAAAGAGCGCAATGGAGAAAATCCGATTCCACTGGGCTCTGTCAAGAGGGGTGTTGCTCAATCAGCGATCACAGGAGACACGGGGGGTGGAGGAGGCAGGTGCCGGGCAGAGGATATGAAGACAAGAATAAGGTCCAGGCTGGAGGCCGAGGGGGCTGTACCCAGGCCCTGCATGCTGCTCCCTGCCCTGCTGCTCACTCTCCCTCCAACACTTGCTAGGACAGGACTTGGTGGCTCACGTTTGATGCCCACACGCACGTGGCCACCACAGCCCACTCGACTGCTGTGTCCTACCTCGCCTCAAGCCCAGCACAGGAACTGCTGCCCTGGAAGTCCACCCTGACCCTGACGGCCTGTCCCCTCTGGCTCGCCCTGTCTGCCCCTGCTGTCCTTTCTTCTTGCTCCTCTCGGTCACAGCGTTTCCTGCATGGCACCATCGCAACCTGCTCGCTTTTCCGCAGCCCCCGCACACGGGGGGCTCCAAGAGCACAGTTTTCTTCCCGTGTGTCCATCACCTAATGAGCTGCCTGGCACTTAGTGAGGGTTCAACAAATGCCAAGTGAGGGAACAAGGAGAGAGCCCGTCCCAGGGCGGGGAGTCTGCTAGACCTCCCTACCATGTGCCCAGGACTCACAGGCGACAGGAGCACATGCCGAGTGCTCCCAGGAGTGACGGCTCCTGTATCTCACCTGACTTCCCTGATGGTTCGGGACAGGCTGCCGCTGTTTTGCAGGTAGCCGTCGGAACAGATAAGCTCCAGCGGCATGGAAAGATTCTTCACCAGCTGGAACCAAGCCTGGGGACTCGGCTTCAGGGTGTCTCTCGTCAGCATTTCGGTACAGGCCACAGCTGCAAATGCATCCAAAGTCTGGGAAGAGGGAGAACAGGCACCTGACTGAGCAGCCCCTCCCCCCCCACCCTTTTTTGTTTTTTTGGCTGCTCTAAATCCTCAGGGTAGATGCCTGGGTGTTAGTCCCGTGTGATCTTGGGTTCTGGACCTGTAACTTGATCTTTCATTGTCTTGGGATATAGGAAGCTTTAGTCAGATGTGTTCTTAACATCTCTGAGTTATGCTGACGTATGTGTCCCGTGAAGTCCCCATAGGCCTTGCATTCCCCAAGTGGAGTTGGAAGCACCCCGACACTCGCTCAGGACAGGCCACAGCCTGGGCCTTCCCAAGAGGGGCCATACCATCTCACACCCAGCCAAGTCATGTTTCTGAGCGGCTTCCGTCAGGCTGTGTAGAATTTGGGGATGGACAGTCAAGATCCTAGAGAAGTTCTGCAGCCGGCTCCTGAAATGCTGGTAGGCGAGGTGCACCCACGGTAGGGAGAGCCCTTCCTCCGGCACCCCTGATGCTGCTTTTAATTCATTGATGCAGGACCACAGAGCCATCTGCAAAAACTGTTATTAACAAAAGATTTTAGTACATATTTTTAAATTACAAAAGAGATATGTCTTCCCTGTGGAAAACTGAACTATTCAAAAACTCCAGAGGAGAAAATTAAAAATTATTCTTACTATCACAATTCCCAGTGTGCTCCTGGGTACCCTTCTGGTCATTCTTATATCTGTATCTCTTGTCCCTATTGTCCCGAAATCAGGATCACAGTATTCCTGACTTTTTCCACCTGTGAACTTTCCTATCACTAAGTTACTTGGAGAACACTATCTTTAATGCCTGCATAACAGCCCCTCCAATGGCCACACTTTACTTTCTCCATCCCTTATTTTGTTATTTTTTTAAAGGTGACTGGTAAGAGGACCTTAACCCTTGGCTTGGTGTTGTCAGCACCACGCTCTCCCAAGTGAGCCATGGGCCGGCCCTCATCCCTTATTTTTGGACGATTAAATCGTTTCTCATTTTTCATTTTTAGAAACAAAGCTGAAGAGAATATTCCTGTGAATAAAACGTTTGTCCACATTTCTGGTAGTTTTCTTAGGACAGAACCAGCAGTTCAGATGTGCCAGGTTCTGGATTTGTCCTGCTGGACGGTGTTCCAGAACACCCATGGCTCACACCACCTACACTCCCAGCACTGACTGCTGTCCTAGAAGTCAGCTTTGCAAACGAATACGCAAAATAACCGTTTGCATTTTGTTGATTTACTACTGAGGCTTGGCAATTTTTTGAATGTTTTCTGGATATCTATATAATTATTCTGTTAATCATTGGTTTACAACTTTTACCCATTTTTCAAAATTAGGGTATTTTCTTATTGACTCCTAAGAACACTTTACAAACCCTTAGTCATATTGGTTGTGTATGTTCTCCTCAACTCTGTCACCTTCCTGTTTATATGCTAAAGTTTGAAATTTTTAGGTAGTCAAAAGTATCAGTCTTTGCACAGAATTCCATTTATTATTTTTACCCTGTGGGGTTAGTTAAAAAGTTACCTTAACTTTCTTCAAGAGAAACTAAACACTTAAAAAGAAGGCGTTATGGGGAAACTGGAGGTTTTCTTGTATTAATGAAAAGCTCTGTGTTTTGGGAGGCCCCGGGCAGTGGGCTGAGGCTCCAGCACCAAGCATGGTGAGGAGTTCGAGCAGCACGTTCACCCCCCAGCATCCTCGCAGACCACATTCTGTCCCCCAGACCAAACAGCACCAGCTCCAGGGAGCCGAGGAGCCGTTCCTGTTTGTGTCCAGTCCATGCCACACAAGCGTCGCGACCGACCCTTAGAGTGTACCTTCAGCTCCTCCCAAGTGGACACGCGCATGGTCAGGAGAAGAAAGTCCTTCAGGTAGCCCTGCAGAAGCTCCTGCTGCTGCTCCTCACGGAGCTGGGCAAGGAACCTGCCCAGTTCAGTCTCCTGAAAAATTTCCACCAACTTCTTTGACAGTCCTGCAGAGTGGAGACCAAAGAGTGGCCTGGAGTGAGACTCCAAATCCCGACTCTTGCCTTTCATCCAGGGGCTCAGCTTCCCACCCAAGGCTCCGCAGGGACAGCAGCGCTGGACGAGCCCAGGGAATGGGAGCTTGGAGACAACAGGGCGCCTGCTGCCTGATCTCACGAGAGGAACGGTCATCGTCTAGACACTTGAGATAGTTTCCCAGTGGAATATAAGCAAGAAAGGTAAAATGAGTGT